>NC_043980.1:14463916-14763916 GCF_902150065.1 Myripristis murdjan
GTTGATGGAGGAGAGCTGCTCTTGCACTTCAAATCCGCTTTACTAACCTAAGGCAGCAACACATGGGGCATTTGCCATCCATCAGATTCACGGACAAATACTAATTGGAACCACCTAGGTTGTGCTGCAGGTAAGAGAAAGGTGGTCTTGAAACTTTTTGAAGCAGTCAGTACAATTATCACTGCTTGAAAATTCATAGCAGGTGACGTTTGTCAAATGTTCAACTAGTTTCAACCTTTGCAATTTGACTGGGTTGCAGTATTTTCACACACTGAACTCGGTCAGTCCGTGTCATCCATCAACACATAGAATTCATTCAAATACATGGGAAATTATCCGTTTTTTGATGTATCACAAAAGTTTATGTGTATGGGTCCCTAATCCCCTTAAGTCATTAGCACATTGATTTATATGCCAAAACAGTTTGGGCAGGGACCTTGGCTGTTGCTTGGGATTCAGTTAACCTTTGGGCTTGTTAATATAACACATTTTATGACAAAGCACTGCCTGTCAAAACAAGATTGTATGATGAAGTCACATGCTTAATGGTCCCACATTGGTAGTCCTACCCTGAAAGTTTTTATGTATACATGTCATGCCCTTGATAGGGGTTATTTGTCAATCACCGCCGGTCTCTCAAATATCAGAGGCAATATTGATCCTTGGCATCTTCCCCCATCGGTATATGCTGAGTCATTCTTAAGGTATGTACACTCGGTCACTCACAAAAAGCAAATACTTGGAGGAGATAAATAATACCTTGCACCTTGCAATTTTGTGCCTATTACAGGGAAAACAGACAAAATGGCTGACTATGAGAAGTGAGATTGGTGTGTTTGGGCTTAATGTCCTATTGACTTGTAGTCCTTTCTCTGCACCTGCAATTCAGCCACTGCTGTCGACACGGACCAACGGGGCTGAATCATTCCAAAACTGCATGTGCAACTGCCACCATAAGACATCCAACTCAAGAATGATGTCCAAACACTGTCACTTGGAATTGGAGCAGCTCCTTATGACCCAAAGGTGATATTTTGGCTTTTCTTGTGTCATGGTGGACCATTGTTATCACAAAAGCATCATCCACATCCACTCAGGTGATCAAAACACACCATGGATGATCTTCATCCACTAGACTCTCGACATGATCATTCCTTCAGGCGGAGCTGTGGTCAGTTGATGATCCCGGCGAATGTGTTGATTGGTAGAGGAAGTCCTTTGTTCATGTATTTGCTCAGTCCAGCATCTTTCTCCTCTCCCAAGTTGAATTTGGACCTCACAGTTTTCTGGACGCAGTAGCCAGGATCAAGGCATGGGGAGATCTCTATGCTGTAAACAAATGGAATCAACAATTTAGGTTGCACAGAAACATCCTATTTGCTAATTCATTTATGCAAATCAAGCTGTTGCACAAACAAGCCCAACAATCCCCTTCATCACCAACTGCAAGTGCAAATTGCATGGCTCAGTTTTAAGGCTAATCCACCCAAGCTGGGACCCTTGTACCCTAAAGCCCCTTTATAACTGGAGCATTCCCTAATCTAATCTGAAATTCAAGGATGGAAAATGCTCTCCCTTGCTGCATGAGTTGCTGATGACACTGCCATCTTCATATCAGTTATAGCAACCATATTGATTGGCCAAACTGGTTCCAAAAAGTCTTTACACCCTATTACAAAGGATCTTGTGGCTATAATAATTTGAGGTAGTTGGTGTTGTGAAGTCTCTCAGTTTGCTAAGGGGCAAAGTGACACTGAAGGGAAAGAGCATACACAAAGCAGGAGATGAAGATGCTACTAAATGAAACAAACAAACAAACAAACAAACAAAAAAGGCTTAGGAATAGTATGTCTATATACAAAATGCCAGTTTTTTGTGTTTCCACAAGTCTTTTCTTGTGCTTTGTTTTTTATGAGAAACTAAGTGCTTCTTCTTTCTTTTGCTTTCATTTACTGGCAGCTCTGTCTGCTGTTTTGTGTGTTGTACAATTTGTTTCATGGGGGAAACACATCAAAGAAATTAAGACCCTGTGTGAACAAACAGTGGCACAAAACAAAGTGATGCCAATTCACCTGTTGCATCTGTCATTTCATGGAGAGGAATCATAAAGAGAAAGATTTGAAGTGCATAGGTAATGATATGACTATTCCCTGCAGAAGGGTGGTGATGTTGAAAATGTACTGTTGAAACTTGAAGTCAAATAGATCAGTGTGTTGAACACTTCTTCTTGGCATGGTCCTCACACCTGTCCTGAGCTGTACTTTATTCTGTATATTGAAGGCAGAGTCCAGATGTTACAGACTCTGATATTGTCCTTATTTGCTTGCTTGTATTGTTTTGTGGTGGTTCATCTACAATATTTAAGGTAAAACATATTTTCTTGTGTTTTAAGTATTACCACTTGAGGCCTTGACTGACTGATTGTTGTCACTTGAGTAACTGGGGATATATGTGAGACATACACTCAGTGGCCGTTTTATTGGGGACACCCGATCAATCTAATACAATCCAATACAATAGTTCTGCCATAAAGTTTACTTTTATGATGCCTATAATGCTCAGGTTTTCTTTTTGTCAAAGTAATAGATGTGTCCATTCAATTCTGTGTTTGGCACTGAGCTATTAGTTAATGGTGCTGTTGTACTGGACTCCATTAGATTAGGTTGACCTGATAAAGTGGCCACTGAGTGTATATTTCATATTTGGACACTATTTGTACATAATGCAATGTCTTTTTTTTTGTCTCTCTGTATCTAGCCATGAAAGAGGATATATGAAAAACGTTGCATCCTTTAAGCGTGTGAAAGCCTCTTTCCTTAGTTTCTACTGTTCTTTGAGACATGACAGTGAAAGCTATCATCACAGCAGTTTGCTATATCAGTTACACTGCACGCAAAGAAGACTGCATTCAGTTCTTCATGCTTCCTGTATGGTATGCACAGCGGAATGAGGTTACACTGATGCAGTTCTACCATGACAAAAACAGGACAGCTTCTGATAAGCAGCCCATCTCTCTAACCAGGAAACCCACTCATGACCTTTACTGATCGCTGTAACATGAGCTGTGCACACACTACAGCTGCGGTTTGTGTCTCCTACCTCTGGACGCCTTTGAAGGTCCTGCGAGAGTCTCTGTCCAGCGTGACCGTGAAAGACCTCCTTTCCAGCGTGCGAATCTTAACGTTGGTGGTCCGAATCTTTGACTCCTGAGAATTTCAATGCATATCGGTGACTGAATTTAGTATAGATCATACGGTGAACAATTTACATTTGATTAGTTCATACAGCTGGAGAAAAACTCACCATATTTTTATTTTTTGTTTGAGATTCATTCAAGGTCAGTGTCAAACAGTTTAGGTCTAGGGGACAGAGCAGAGGTATGATGATTAAAAAGCCAGTTTTATGATGAGAAAGAAAATAAACAAAGATATTATCACCAACATAAGAAAAGATTAAGGCTCACAGGAAGTAACAAGAACACTAGAGGACAATAAAGCCTGTATTTAAACACCATGACAAGCCCAATCTGAGGCTTGGCATAGGCCCAGCAGCCAGTCCCCAACCACCTTGGGGACTAAATGACGTGTTTTCATTCACTCTGTAAATGATGCTGGAGAAGACACTGCCAAAATACTTTGCTTAAATAAAATGTATACACTTCCAGTCAGTTAAGCAGCGTTGCCATTTTTTTTTTCAACATTTTGGGACTGATAGTCAGTGCAGATTACCTGATAATGTGAGTTCACAGATCAAATCATAATCATTCCAATTAACTTGTAGACTGATCTGAGCTGCCCTGATCAGAACAAACATGTTTGATGTTTATCACCAGATGTCTGGAAAAGGTCCAGTGGTGGGGCGGGGAATCACAGGGGGAAGGGAGGCTGCCAATGGCCAGTTTTATTGCCACAAACATTGCTTCAACATCATTTAAAAAGTGGGAAAAAAAGAAACGCTAGATCAAAAAATATTCTTTTGACATGAAACTGAAATTTGAATTATAAATCCAAATTAGTACATGAATCAATGAACGGAAAAAAAAAGATTAGCATCAGCTCACTAATGTCTTGGTCTTGGTGCTTTTGGTTATGAGTAATCAATACTGAGTGTGTTAAAAACAATACTGAACCTTCTGTTTCATTGGAGGGAATCGCACTGATCTGAGCGCCTGTGGTCCTGAGTGAAAGACCCTTCTCAACATCTCGACCGCTTAATGTAACCTGGAGACACACACACACACATATGCATAAACTAAGTGTAAAAGGTTACGCTGTCACTAATAAGTATCACATGCACAAACATGGTTCTTAAATTCACAAATTCACAAATGAATGATAACCTTTGATCACACTCTAATCATATGTTCCCATGGTTATATGATTAAGGAATAAAAGCTCACCTTTTTGTAATTCAGCGACACCACAGCGCCACATAAATCCCCTGAGTTCTTCTTCTGCTTTTCTGTTGGTCAAAACAGGCGTGTTAAACTGGGTAACGGAAAGATGCTGGTATGAAAGCGTATGCACACACATGCACAGATACGTACACCCTCACACAAAGTTACACACAAGCAAAAGCTGATGCGGTGCAGATAATGTAGATATGATATTTAACACACACACACACACACACACACACACACACACACACACACACACACACACACACACTCACACCTATACTCAAGTTACCTCTAAGTGAAGCTGAGACCTGCTTAAACTCAGGAAACTCCATCTCTAGATGAGTGAGAAACACATCCTCCACTGGCTCCTTAGTCAAGAAAGAGATCTAGAGGAAAACAAAAACCGCTCATGAAATGTGAGCACATAATCATACCATTTATTTGTTATTACTGTAGGACATTTAATACACTTTTTCTAATTTGAAATGAGTATTTTCTCAAGGTGCTTTGTTGTCTACTTGAAGGCTACAGTCCAGTGTTGCTCTTGTAACACAGGGTTCTTATTCTAATGCAGCCTATATGTTTATAAATACCATAAATACTTTTTTTTTATATATACTTGTCCATATTTATGCATGACTTGGGCCACAGCTGTACCACAGAGAAAGCAAAAATCCACATAGAGAGAACATGTCATATCACCTTCACAAAGTAGATGGTGAAGTAGACAGGCTGCCGTCCAGTGCGCACATAGTAGGAAATGACATCAGACAGAAAGGGCTCCTTTTGCCTCTTTTGGTTTGTCTGCTGCAAGAGAAGAAGTTTGCATAACAAAATTTACACGCTTGCATGCACTTTTTTGTTCGTCATGACCTCCATTTGGTCACACTTTGGTCAGTTATGTATGTTATATCACAACTCAGTCTACAAGTTTCACAGTAATGTGAAAAGAAGATGTTGTCTATTTAGTTTTAGTTTTAATCTTAGGGTAGTGGTTAGGGCGACAAACAGACGAGTGACACTTTTCTGAACATCTGATAGTTTGTTGGTTATCAGCTTTGAAATATCAGGATGAATCCCAAGTGTTACCCTCTATGTTTGTTTGGTACAGCTACTTTGCGTAGACTTTTTTTTTTTTTTTTTTTACAGAGATTATAATATTGCTGTTTATTACTCAAAAGCTTGAGAGCTGGAATCCAAAAGCATAACACTGCTGTAAAATAAAAACCTTGCCACTGCACTTTTGAAGTGCTTGTGTTTTTTTAACCTGAACTTTTCACGTGTGCAAACTAAATTTCATGACCCTATGAAATACAGTATTTTATTTAAAAATGCTTAGGTGGTAAGAAGGAAATTCCATCCCCGTTTTTTTTTCTTCCAATAACTGAAAACAGGAATTATGGAGACAAAGGGGGATACAGAATTGGAGGGTAGAATCCCTTTAGTATGGACATTCAGGTTATGAATCCTATTCATTTAGTTGAAAGTTCAGCAGTAAATGAAGATATTACTTTTTCAATGTGTTTAGGGTTTGGCTCACACTTGCTTTAAGCTACTTCCTCTGTGTACTGCTAAATAGACATTGTTGCCTTATAACCTATTATAATATTTTACAAACTGCCATTTTCACTCATATTCATTGTACAAATGGTGTGTTTATCTTTGCTGCACAATTTCTCTTCCCCGGGCTAAGTGCCTACAATGCTAAGATGCACCAGTGGCGAGTACTGATAGACTTACTTGCTGTTATTGTGGTTTACATGAAATCAACACATTTATTTCCTTCACAGTGGGAGATGTTATGTAATTTCCTGTGTCTCAACATGTGCAAAGAACAGTGGTCAGGAACTCTAAGAAACAGATGTGTGATGTATTTGATATGTTGACATTTTAGTACACTGTTTGAAAGTCATACAGAGAAAATAAGGCTCAACAATATATTGCATCTCATGTGGACCAGGGAGCGCATGGAGTAAATTTTGTTTGTTACGCGCAACCCGATGATGACACATCTGGTCACTGTTCCTGCTCTGACACTGCAGCTGCTTCTGTATTTGTCTGAAATTGAATCATACCATTTTAGCAAGTTCAGGAATCATGGAGCCCAAGGTGTTGATGTTACAGTCGTACCAGGGGTCCACCATGCCCAAGTAGGAGCCAAGAGTGCAGAGTTTCTCCTTGGATGAATAGAGATTTTCCTAGGAAACAAAACAAAACAAAACAATAAAAGTGGAACCAAAAGTACAAATGTGGCAACTCAACAGCACTGAAATAAAATGGAGCCATACGCGACTGAGAGTTGTGGTTTTGAACCTGTATTTTGTTGTTCTACTACTGTGTGTCATGCCAAAGGCCAAATGATGTAACATGCAATTACCACAGTGTAATGTAGCTTCTTTTTATGGCTGAAGCCATTTATCTTCTGTCAAGACTGTTGACTTTCACACAGTGAGATTAGCTGATGGTACACTAATAAGGGGAAGTGGGCTTACCTTAGCAGGGGAGATGGATGTTGGATCCTTGCAAACGGGGATGTAATAAAACTGGAGGTTGGCTTTCATTGTTAGAAAAAGCCGCCGTGCTTCCCTTTTCCTGCAAAGGTGGACCAAAGATTCATGAGAAACCCATATTGCGTGTAGTCATGAATGTGCGTTGAAGTGGTTTGAAACTCCCCATTACGTGGTCATGTAATTCAGCACGCATGGTTTTTGAAACACAGTGGTTTTACACTTCAGCTTTCCAAGATAGAGCCTAAAATAGCGTGACTGAATTTAACCCAGAATTTAAGAAATAATCAGAAAAAGTACACTTCACCGACTACATCCGTCATATATGAGGAAATACATTTTCAGTGTACTTTCTCACAATATCCTCCGTTTTGCTTCCTGTTACTGTGGCAAGAAATAATTTCACCCATTCATTCCATTCCATAATTCAAAAATAAGAGATGCTTGAGCAGCCTAATGTCCTTCCACACCATGATGTATACAACTTGACAGGTTATGCTCACAAGGCAATTAATTCAAATGATGAAAGCATTAAGCAGCAAATACAGTGCTTGTTTTCATACTAACACACAGGAGGTATGTGAATTTTGGATCCTTCTGCATTTGTCAGAGCTATTTAAGGAAAATTGTTTTTTCCTCATTAAAGGGATATTTTGGATTTATTGACACTAGATGGTACGAGTTCTTCATCGCCTGTGGCAACTGCTCGTGGTCTGGGATCTGGTTCCACAGAAAGACAGGAAGAGGTCCTAATCTAATCAGATTATTTATATAGAGGGGGCACTCTATCATATTTTGTGTTTCAGTCACAAGGACAAATGTCACCATCACCATCACCATCCTGCATACCATGTACAATGGTGGAGGGACATAAAAACAGATCTTTTACGTCCATAATGCTTACTGAGAAATGCTATTATTTATTAACTTGGCTCTGTGAAACCATCACCTGGTGCAGTTTGATAAAGGTGTGCAAATTATCAGTCGCAACTTGCAGCAACACCCAAATCATGAGAACAGTATTCTGTCAGCACATTTGGTCCAAGCACAAGTGCAGTCCCAGCACTGTTCCCATGGTTACCACACCACACGTTGTTGTCAAGTTGTTTTTGTCTGCACTGGATGATATACTGGCCTTGATTGAATTATCTCTGTATTTCTTTTTTTTTTTTTTTAAAGATCTTTTTTGGGCATTTCTGCTTTATTAGATGACAGTCACAGTGGAGAGAGAGGGGATGACATGGCCCTTGGTATTATGTGGGACACGCTCTACATGGTGAGCCTCCATTCTGGTTCCTCACCTGAGGAAGTAGAAAGCTTTGGCCAGGCGTCCCAGAACCCTGTCGTCCCCCACAGCGACGATCCTGGCCGTGAAGCATCTCTGCTGCTTGAAGGGCGTCTGCATCCCGCTGCTCCCCGCCCGTCTCTGCAAAGTCGCCCCTCTTCCCCCTCCTCTGTTTCCAACCCCTCCACCCCCAATGCTCCCATGGTCCTCCAGGGTTTCCTGCATCAGCGCCATGCTGTCTTTCGCAGTCGGTCTCATCTTGATGCCTCCACGCCGAGACAGCCTCATTGTGTCTTGCTCACTGCGAGAGGGAGGAAGTTTGTAAGTGGCGCTAAAAATATTGCTCAGTGCTGATCATTTACAACACTGGAAGTATTGTAAAGTAAAAGAGGTGATGCAAAAATGCTCATTAATGTGTTGAAATCTTTGAAGACAAAACAGCAAAGAGATAATGTTATGTTTTCTTTTGGTTTTACCCTAACCCTAAAAAAAAAAAAATCACAAAAAAACAAAACAAAACAATAAAAGCTTGCAGTTAAAAAGCCCCAACACAAACATGGATATACCACATTGGATTTGATTTAAACACACAGTTAAATTGCAGGTATTAGATTTACTTTTTGTGGTGCTCCCCTGATGATCCCATGCTAGAGGATTCAAGGGATGATGTTGGGGAGGAGTCACCGCCCGGGGGTAGATCCCTTTCGATGCCGCTGTCGTTGGACATGACAGAGAGCCGAGGCATGTCGCATGGCGTCAGGTCGCTGGGCAGGTCACACAGATCAAAGTCCTCCTGGTCTTGGCTGACGGAGAAATGATCTGACACGGAGCTGGAGCGAAAACACTTGGCCAGCTCCCTCCCTGTGAAGAGCACCAATGATCATTTATTTTTATTTTTTTTTTATTAACTCTTTTTATTAATAGTTTTGTCATGTTTCAAACAGAAAATTTCTCAGTTTGTTTCAAACTGTGCAGAGGCAAACAAGATATATAAAATACAGAAAAGAGAGAATAGAAAAAAATACATGTATGTACATACCCCCCCCCCCAAAAAAAAAAAAAAAAAAAAGAAAGAAAAGAAAAAGAAAAAAAAACAGAAAAAGATCAGGAGTTGACTATATGGGTATATATACTCATTATTTAGCCATATATGGAAATATATAGTATGTACCCCCCCCCCCCCCCAAAAAAAAAAAGACACTTAAGGAAAAAAAAAATGAACAAATGATAATACTAATAACAAAGTGCAAAAAAAGAAAAAAGAAAAAAAAGAAAAAGAATAAATAAATAAATTTATAGCTTAATTTATTTATTACCAATGATCATTTACATGTAAAGTCAACACTCACAGTATCAGGGCTGTGTTTATTCACTGGGAATTGAAATGACAAACTCATGGCCACTCAGACATAAGCTAAGATTTCTCCTCTCATCTTTAGCTGCTTGGTTGTTTATGGAGCTGCAGCGCACAGCACACATTTGGCTCACGTTTCCCCTGTTGGTTTAATGTAGCTGAGCAGAGGGAAACTCGGTATGTAGTACAAAGTATGACTTATCCATGGCCCTCATCTGTAAAATCCATCCACAGTCCTATAGACCCGCTTGTGATCCCTCAGGATTCAATGTTTGCTTAATTTTCAACACTTCCGGCAGTGCACAGACCATAAGCCTTGTGCTTCACAGTGAACTGTGTGCTGTATGACACAGTAATTTTATTTACAAGGCTAAAGCCCCAGACAGGACAGAGAAAACCCTTTTTTCTTGTGAATCACATGGGTCATCACACTACTGTACCAGAGGTTTCACCGATTACAGGAAAACTGGAGATTTACAGCTCCACTGTAACCGACTGATTCTGTCCTGAGGTTAAAAGTCATACTGTACACATGACTCAATCACCCGCAGCAAGGCTACTGTTCCAGTTCATATGATGTCAGTTTGGTTCACTGTAACTCTGAGAAGAAACTGTTTTTTTTTTCTTTCTTTTCTTTTAATGGAGTCAGTTTATGATGAAGACCTGCCTCTTTGATTCTGAGAAACATACCACACAATCTGCTATTTACAATCAAAATACACCGCAGAGCAACGTGATGAACCAAGGGATTTGTCAGCTGTTAGAGGTGTTAGATAATGTTTTTTTCCCTTTCATGTTTTATATTTCAGTTCAACTCAACTTGCTTTCATTTTGCATCTCAGTTTTGTTTCAGTTTGGTTTTGCTTTGTTCAGTTTGTCCTAATTCAGCTGAGTAGATTAGTAGTAATAACCTCCTCTAGACTATAACTAGCCCTCCTCCCCAGAGTGTCCGCCGCCACTCACAGATATCTTGATCCTCTGTCCACAGGTGGAAGCTCATCTCTGGGTTGGGAAGAGGGCTGTCACACAGTGCTCCACAAGACAATGGATCTGCAACACACACACACACACACACACACACATGCACACACACAACGGAAGAGAGCGAGAGGAAGAGACCAAAAATGTCACAATAACACTAAAAACAGCCCCCCTCACTTCCTCTCTCTGAACACCCCTGTCGATCCCTTCAGCCTCACAGCTGGGATGAAGGGAGAGCGTGTCCATCGGATGGATAGCTGTTGTGATAATAGTACGAAGAAGTGTGGACGTCATGGAAATAGATATCCGGAAAAATACAGGACAGCTGACTCGGCCATGAAAGAAAATAGTAGAAAAGAAAAGGGGTCACATGTTTGATCCCAGCATCAAACATGTGCTGTGTCCTGCAAATGTGAACACAGCCAGTGTGTCCAACACCAGCCAAGTGTCCTCCAGCGAGACTTTGAACTCCTACCAGTTGAGTCAGTAATTTAGTCAGCTCCACCAGTGTTGTTCAAGTTCTGCTGGCTACAAACAAAATGATCTAGTTTTGCTTTTTCCATAAACAACTTTACTTATACCATCTATAATAACTGTAGTATCTACATTAGGTCGAGCTTTGATAGCATTGTTGGTTTTGTTCATGTTTGCAGATTTTGGAGTCATTTAACTTTCTTTGATATGCACTACAATGTTTTTACAGCATGCTTTTGGTGGCATGGTGATAAATAGATATGCTAGGCAAAATGGTATGTATATACATTTATATCTGCTGCATAATGCAACATAACAACAGATGTTAAATGTTACTTAAGAATGTTACAGTTTTTTATCATTATTTCTGGATCCAGCCACTGATGTTTAGTAGTATCACAATGTTTGTTTGTGGGATTCATGTACAATTTACACAGTTCTGGTGTATTTCCTTTTCCAAAAGCTCTCTTGCATCTCCCACCTGAGTCGGTGGCAGTGAGGATCTCCGTGTACAGCTTCATAATGCGGCTCCTCAGCGACCCGCTGCTCGCCTTGCTGCCCTCCTCCGCACTCTGCTCCAGAGTCGCCAACACTTCCTGAAAGTACGGCTCGATGTCTTGACCCATTTCCTGTCACACACGTGTACACACATCCACACAGGAAGATCAACACACACAGACTAGGTATTAATAGCGAAAGGTGACAGGTCAGTAGTGTGAGTGTGTGTGTGTGTGTGTGTGTGTGTGTGTGTGTGTGTGCGCATCCTGTGGAGGTGTTACTTTAGGATCAGCGCCAAGAGACGCTTCCACCTGGCAGCTAGAGCCCAGACAACAGTCCTCATTGAGGATCTTTCACATGACATGAGCTTGTAAGGGGCTCTGGGGCTCTTAAACTTTTTCATTCAAACTGACCAAGTTATTGCAGTCTCATGCAAAACCATAAAAACAATGACATATTGATATTACTCATCATGTGGGAACACACTATGAAAACCAGTTCATGACCTACTTTGGATCAAAGCAGTGTTGCATGTAAAAGGTTTATGTGTAATGTAAAATAATGTCACTGGTAACATGGGAGTAAACAGTAAACTCGGTTTTAGAAAGATAAACATAATAAAAATGTCATAATTACACATATGTAATGCTCAGACTTGCCCAAACCTGCCGTGACGACAGGGAAACTGTGCATAAACCTTTCACACATAGCATGAGAAAGGTTTGCCACATAAAGGGTTTACCAACCAGGGTATATATAGAAGCCAGACACAACTGAGGTCAACCATCAAACCCCAAACAGGACACAGCAAATACTAATATATGCATATATACATATATAAGTAGAAGACCATGACACGGAGAGTCATAAAATAGAGCAGAATAGATGAAAGTTAAACAGAGCTGAAGAGAATACAACAGAACAGAGGAACAGAGAGCAAGAGAACACAGGGAAGACATGAGAACAACCAAACAGTACGGCTGCAACTAAATCATCATTTTCATTATCAAACAATCAATCAATCAATTTATCTTTTTTTTTTCCAACTGACATCTGTCATATCTTAGTGATGACTTATGTGGCATATTAAAATTGCTTACTTAATGAGACGTGTTTGATATTTTTGATATTTGTATTTGATAAAGGAGGAAAACAATTAACTGATTAAGAAAAATCTAATAAATTACTTTTCTGTTGATCTACTAATGGATTAATCATTTCAGCATGACCAGCATAGAGCAAACTGCTGTTTGAAGTGGATAGCTGAATAACAGCTGAATAGAAAACAGAGAGGAGCAGCAGCTGGACTGACCTTGAGCGCCTGGGCCAGTTTGGGGCCGTGGCACTCCTCCTGTCCCAGAGCGGCCTGGATGGAGTGCTGGACCACCATGCGCATGTGATCCAAAGGACTGAGGAGTCCCCTGGAGGCCGACCGCGACACCATGATGTCACCCTGCAGGACGTCTCCCAAGGGACTGGAGAAGATGTCCGGGTCAGCAAACACAAAAACCCTGAGGAAATGTAGATGAGAGTCTTTACTGACACTGTTGATAGCCTTGTCACAAGTTTTATGTCTTTTAGCAGGTAAGAATTGGAGAGAACAGGCTTGTGACCAGTAGATCACCAGTTTGAATCCACCAGTTGGAAAATACGAATGAACGGTAACTGTATTTTGGTTGCACAAAAAAATAAGGGATGCATCAAGTACTGGTGCCAGTTCGAGGCTAAAATTGAGTATTGATATAAAAAAATCATGCAAGACTAATATCTGTTACCAAAAGCAGTAACATGTCAGAAATAAAAGCAACCTGTGCTGGTTTTCTGCATTAGTCAACCTGTTTTATACTTGGTAATTGGTTGGTAGCATTTTAAAAAAAATAATATCAGTGCATCCCTCAAAAACTGGTTATTTTTTCATTTCCCCCACTTTTGCAATAGATAAACCAAATTTAGATTTTGTTTGTAGTTGATGTGCAATGACAAAGTTAACTCATGGCTCATAGGACTGCTGATGTGAATACTTTGGAAATCTTTAAAGCTGAGCCAGCAGGTCAAGCCCTCAGTTTCAGTGGTTTAACATTAGTGGTTTAACAAGCCTGTGACTAAATGCAGGAGAATGAGGAAATAAGTCTTTATGCACTGGTACCAAAGGCATCTACTCAGCACACAAACATGTACGCAGCATTTACCTCTCTTGAAATGGGTAGTGCTCGTTTTTCAGGTTCTGCTCTGCAACAACCATCCTCTGATACATCAGCCCTGTGGATCAAATGGGTATTAAATAACAGGTTTTTCATACAGGGTATCAACATGCAGGATAGATCTACATACGTGAATCCGGTGAGAAAGAGTTCAAAGGAATTTTTTGCTATGGGTAACATCGTTAAGGCCAACACTGTCTTCACTGGATGAGTCATGTTTTGGTTGACATGTTTGAGGGATTCATCATGGCGGTGAATTATATCATTTTACCTTGACTCAACATCATTTCAACAACATTTAAGTCAGGGAACAGATACAGAATGTGTAGCGAGGCGGCTCTGAGCGAGATAAACACTATCAGAGAACACGCTCGTCTCCTGTATGAACCATGTTCAGTAAATAGTGGATGAACAAAATTTTGATATGTATTTTCTACTGAAGCTACTAGCAGATCTTCAGGATCAGGACCACACCTCAACCACACCTCTTCTGGCATTCCTGTAATAACCCTCTCCTACGCTTTTGTATTCTGCATCCCTCCATCCCAATTTCTCTTCTTCTGGCCCTTTTCCTCTTCTCCTTCTTCTGTGGGGTCCTAAAGGTCGTCCGTCGAGCCCAGGTGCTACGGTGGACTCCCTACCGAAGCTTCCCCACCCCACAGCTATCTGAAGAACTGCGATCAAATTCAAGCTTCAAACAATCATCATCTCATCAATGAATCATTTAAATGCTTTTTGTTGATGGTGTGGTCGTTGCCGGTGAATTTTCTGTTGGATTCTCACGATGAGACCGTATCTATTTAAAGTACCACTGTCAGCAGACTCTGAATTATTAATAATGTATAACTTGGTGATGACATGAGGCAGACAGATTATCAATGCTATAATTAGCAAGCGAAATAATTAGCAAGTGAAACAGCTGCTTCCATGTCACATAGTTGACCAAGTTAAACGTTTGTCAATTTTTACTTTTCATGCTTTTAATGCTTTTGAAGGTGATGTTTTTTTTTTCTTTTACTGAGCTCACACAATCAGCAAAAGGGGTGTGTGTGTGTGTGTGTGTGTGTGTGTATGTGGTTAATCAAGGGAGTATTTCTGTTGCTTGAGTTGTGCTAGGCCACACCCACCATCACACTCCCTTGTGGTCAGCGGGTGTGAAGTGATGAAGCTTTCCACAAAAGTTTTGCCATGTTACGTGAACCAGTTTGGAAGTTATGCACCTTTCACGAAAGGGGCACGCCCCGTTTTAGCCAATCAGCATGATAAGTTAATCAGCTCCTCCATGGCTCATGACCAACCTTTCCACAAAATCTTGCTCCTTTTGTGACAGGCCACACTCACTGTCATGGTCCATTTTGAACATTCGACGTAATCAGGTCTCCCTTGCACCATGACCGACCTTTCCACAAAACTTTTCAATGTTATGTGAATTATATACAGATTTGTGGCAGTTTGTGCCTTTTTGTGATCGGTGATGAATACTGTCAACTTTTGACCAATCAGCATGAAAAGTTCATGACCTCCTCCTTGGCTCAAACAGGAAAACAAACAAAAAACGGAAAGGAGCAAAGACATCATCCCCACCCAACACTGTTGGCGGAGGTAATTAGGAGCTTGGCAACTAAGTGAGTGACACTGATGATATTTCAGTGAAATAATCTCCTCAGGAACAGGAAGGTTATTCAAAAGTGGAGAAGCCCTTATGACGAATCTGTATTTGGTTCTTGCCGTTAACCCAGATTACAGTATATGCACCGTAATACCTGGAATGGAGCGCTCAGTCTTCATCTGTCTGGTGTAGCTGAGGCCTACCACGCAGTAAGGATGGGGAAAAGTCAGAAGTCGCTTACAGAAGTCATACACCCGCTTATACAGCTCATCTGGAATGTAGGTTGTCTGGAATATCAGCAAACCAACACAGAAAACACACACAGGTCAGAAACAGTCAAGGCCTTACCGCTAAACACATGGGGGAAAGTACCACATACCCTTTCTAACAGTGGGTGACTGGTGTAAATGCCACTACTGTCTGTCAAATATGAGGAAAAAAAATGGTAAATAACATTATTTCCTGGATGAGATAAAGTAATTGTTTCAGGGATCATGGATCTAGTTCCTTGATATGGCATGTTCCTGGCACAGAGTTGGTGAACTCCTCAATTCTGTGGCGATGATTACAGTGACGGTGCAGAAAGAAATGCAAAACATCTCTAAATGTCTCATGAGAAAAAGCCTGGCTAAATTTATGACTTTTAGTACTCTTACCTTTATTACTAATTATTACATGCTTGACTGCTTTTAGAGATTTATTTTACACAGCAGCTGTTGTGCATTTCTGGTATCAGTAAATTAAAATTATTATTTTTTTTTTTTCCCAAGAAGCACTTGAACTGAAGAGCTGATTTGGCAGCAAAGGCTCTTAAACTTTACAGCCAAATTTCAAGGACCGAGGGTGACTGGGACACACTGATGTCTGATTTGTAATGTGGTGTCCTACTTGAGGACGGGAGTGCAGCCCATGTTTTGTATTGCTCTAAAATTTAAGAAACTGGACATCATACCTGCATGATGGTATACATGAGTGTGTGGAGCAGAGGGATGATGTATTTGCGGCAGTCCAGTCGCTCCATCTGCAGAGGGAGCACACAGTACTTCAGGGTTCATGGTTATGATCTGAAACCACTCCAGCTCAACTAATGTGATTGACTGGTTGACCATGAAAAATCAAACAAACTTTTGCACATTCCTAATGATCACACATGTTTGCAATTCTACGCTAAATGAATGGGGTTCAAGGATCTGAGCTTGATGAAACTTACCTACAATGCACAGCGCTATGCACTCATGCCTTGCAAGTTAAATAATAATAAAAAAAAACAGTTATTTCATTTTGACATGACTGCAATGCCACAGACGTACCTTCTCCAGCTCCTTGATCACCACCCTCACCAGAGCCAAGCTGTTGGCAGGGTTGTTATGAACCTTCTTATGAAGCGTCCACCTCAGCATGCCTACACACACACACACACACACTATTAATACACGCAACATTTCCACAGCGCTAAGCACAAAACAAGCTAACTAAAGTGTCACACTTTCCTCCATTACAGTTTTAATCCACAATTTGGTTAATGACTAATAGCTGAATGGCGCTCTCAAACTGCTGACGCGGCCAAACGTTCCACTGTGTGATGTCAACTTCCCAGTGACGTTGAGGCTGAGCTGAGAAATATCTATCCCAGGTGGAAATATTTAGGAGATTAACTCTTTCGGACACAGAAACTAACAGAGACTTCAGCACAGGAGGAAGTCAGTTTTGAAAAAATTTGAGCAGCTATCACACTTGCACGTGTTTAGTCATGTGATGCGATAAACAGTGAAAGTACACTGCCTGTAACGCCTTTAACTAAAGATAAATCTCCAAACTATGAAGATAAAGAGTTCTGAACCTCAATTTGAACAGTTCAAGAGGCATAATGTTCTTCACTGGAGGTACTGGCATATTTCTGCACTATATGAAGCCATTATGTACCATTACATTACAGTATAACATAAAGCATCAACTATCGTATTGTTGTCACTATCACTCTTCATCAGTCGACAAATAACTTGCGATAAAATCAAATGATGGTAGCCTGTTTTTCGTCTTGTACACACTGTTCCGTGAGACTTTTGTGTTACACTGACACAGACGAGCCCAACAGCAAAGACAGGCGACTACTGACGAGTGTTTATGGAAAAAGCATCAAATATATAAATACACTGCCCTGAATAGCCCACTCTCTCAACACTTTGAGCTCGGTGCCATGTGACGAGGGTGAGAGTGTGTGGTACCTTTGCTGCGGCAGGCTGAGGGCTGCTGGCTGTCCATTTCTTTCAGGACGGCCTGGACGCTGCGGTACAGGTCTGACTCCGAAACCATGGGGGCGCAGCTGGCTGATAATAAAGATCAAAGCCTGGCTGTTAAAAGTTATCGCAAACTCGACCTTATACTTATTCTGCCTTGAGAATATTATCAGTGTAGTTTGGACAAGCCACCCACAGTCTAACTTGCTCTCATGATGACTGTATATCATGATGATTTATGAATCATTTGGAAGACAGAGGTCAGGTCACAAAAAAACTGTTACTGAACGTATACGTGTGGGGAGGGGAGGGGGCGTGTTAAGCGTGTGTCTAAGAGAGACAGCTTCTTTTCTGTGTATACACTTGTAGAGGTGCGAATCTTTGGCCTACCGGAGAGTTAAATCAATTAATCCAATTTACGATTCTCCAGGTTTTGATTCAAGAACTCAGGACTTGTAGCCAAAGTTTTCTGTCCGTTAACTGAGCACCTGCAATAATGTAAGAGGCTATCCTTCTTCTTCTGAAACATGAAAAAAACGTAAATATAATTAATTAAAAAAAAAAAAAAAAATCTGAATATTTTGTTAGATCACAACATTAGATTTTTAAAGAATCATCAAACAATTTGATTCAAAGCATTTCATATCAATTCAGGCCAAGGTCATAGCATGATGCAGTTGAAATAATTTATAACTGATGCATTGAGTACATGAACTGTTAAACCTCTTTAGAGTCGCATGCATGAGCAGAGTATCTAAGTGTATCCCTATCTCTATGTGTGTGTGTGTGTGTGTTTGGTGTGCACCTGTTGGCTCCATGCTGCGCAGACTGCTCGAGCTATCCCAGGGGGTCTTGTTGGTCATGTCTCACATTCATGTTGGGTTTCACACCTACAAGCAAGTAGGAGGAAAAGGAAAGAAAATGTCATGCAAGATAGTCATCCAGACATGAGAGGTGGGTGGACTGTCTCCCCCTCTGCACGGCTCACGATGGGTGACAGTAAATGTAGATAGATGATGAATTATGGGGAGATGGATATCATTCTTGGTGTCTGACCTCATAGAAGCCGGGAATAATCTTGCTATACCTCTATCTATATGTCTCTCTTTGCATTTGCATGGGTGTCTCTCTGTGTCTTGTTGGGATCAGATATATAGAGTAAAATACATGCTGCCTCTTGGTAATTGGCTCACTGATATGGCAAAAATGATATTGCAGTTATTGCAGTTGCAATGTGGCTCACAGCTTTAATGGGAATGATAACTTTTGCACCATCATTTTCATTCTCACTGAAAAAAAAAATATTAAAATGATGATGATGTGATTTTTACTGGGGTCTGTACTGAACAAACATGTTTTCTTATCTGGAGAGTCATCTGAAGAGTACCATTTGTATACTTCATTCACAACACAACGTGTCACACATTTTACCTTTATCAAAACAAACAAACAAACAAAAAAAAATTGTATTTTGTTTTTGGCCACATTTCTATAATTTTGCGATTAAGTATTCAGGTCTTCTAGGTAACATTAGCACATGTAAAATTACCTCTAAAGTATAATCACATACAACCCTGTAAAAGTGCATGCACACACACACACACACACACTTGCACGCTCCAAACCATAATGTAGGCAGATAGAAACCAGGTGGCTGAAGGTGCAGTGTTCCCACACCAGTCAAGTTGCCACGTGATAAAAGGTTTTCTCTGTGTATCTCCAACCAAATGAACTTTCTCTTGATCCACTGACTTCAGTTCATGTCCCACACATGTCCCACACAGTTTGTTAGTGTCACTATTTATCTCTCCCACCCCGTCAACAAATATTAAATATGACTCATCAGAGTAGGAGTGGACTGGCAGAAATGCATTGCAAAAATTTGCATATACAGTTTAAATTTAAAAGACCAAATTAATTTCCATAGTATGCAATAACCACTTGTTGGTTTCATATCCTTCATGAAGACATTAACACTTCAGACATAAATGAAATGTGAGACTATTCAAACCACAATGCGATCGCTGCCAGGAAGGAAGAGCAGTTAATTACATGACTGGTCACACTGTAGATTTATTTAGGAAAAAAAAAAAAAAAAACATTGCAGAGGAGCATGTTGTTTAATATGCCTTGCTCTTTTGGTGGAGATCATGAAATATTCTCCTTTTCTATTCTCATTGGAAACTACAGACTTTGTTTAAAAACCTCTTGTGCCACCAACATACTGATAATAAATCTTCCTTATGCAACCCACTTTTCTAAGAGACTGGAGCTTATCAAGCAGAACAAACAATATGCTTACTCATAAGTGTAAAAGAAACAACAGGCAAACAGTTCAATCAAATGCAGCTCAAACTGACATTATGCCGTGTCCTCTCATATTATAAACAATCAGGCTTACAGTCTGCAGAGGCTACAAGCTTGAGAAAAACAAAGAATATATTGTCAAACAGCCTGGAACCAAATATTTGCCTCTTTGGAACTGGTTAAACAAGACCAGTTCTTAACCACAGCACTCAGGCTGACTGCTAGAGTGTTTACAAAAACCAGCAAACAAAACGTACAAGCCGTAATCATCCCCTGTAATAACCCCCTTTTAAAAAGCCTAACAGGTATAAACCAGAGATAATATTACATAAACTATCTCACCTTCTCCTGTCCAGATAACAGCTGTGCAAGTCTTTGATATCCACACACTGCTTTCAGTGCACTGCAGCTAAATAATGAGACAGAGCGAGAGAGTGTAGCGGACAAGTAAGGAGAGCGAGTCATCGGTGACTGTATTTCCTCTAAGGGCTGCGTGACAAGGCAATGAGTGAGGTAGCAATAGACTCCGAGGGAATAGGCTGTGTTTGTGTGTGTGTGTGTGTGTGTGTGTGTGTGTGTGTAAGCAGTGTGAAAGGGGAGGTGGAGTGAGGGGAAAATAGAGGGGGAGAGAATGTGTGTACAGGTGTTAGAGAGGGTGAAAGAGTCATAGCCTGTTTGAGAGCCATTCCTGAGCTGTATCGCTATGTTGGTCAAGGCTGAACTTATTTGTGTTTGTTTCCTTTTCTGGACCTCTGAGTCATTACAGGTTTCTCTTACCTTTCACCCTTGTCATTTTACTCGGGCTTCCTGTTAGTCTCTCCCTCTTTGTCTTTCTTTCTCTCGACCCCCAACCCTCTCTCTCTCTCTCTCTCTCTCTCTCTCTCGTACACACACATACAGTGCACACACTCATTCCAGCAGGCAGCGTGTGTACAATGAAAGGATTTAGTGTGATGGATTTAGCCTTGATCCCTCTAGAAAAAGCAGCACTATCAAAAACAGCAAGTTAACAGCGCTGCCTCAGCAGCTGAATACTGCCTGTTTGACCACAGGTTTCCTGTTGCCTTCAGTGCACTCATTCTCTCTGTCTGTCTCACATACATAACACAGGAGGGCCAAAAGCCTGCATGTACACATGTATGCATGCAAAAACATACACACATGTTCATGTCCGTGCACAAACACCCACTCACACACAGACACAGATGTAAAAAGACCTTGTCAGTGTCTTTCTGATAGAATAGTGCTGGGTAGAAGCTGACACGCTTAAGCAACTTCCTACTTGTCAAAATGAGTGGGCAGATGACACTCTATTTTTAGTCTGGGGGAAGGATGGTTCAATGAAAAGCACTAAAAATGATGCAGAGCATCATCGACAACTGTCATACTTCTAAACCACTGGCTTGGAAAACCCATGCCTTGAAAGTATGCAGAAAGTAGGCTGCAGAGAGGACGACCTGTCACATAAAACATTATCAACAAAGCTCTTTTTGTCTTAATAAAAGAGCATGCTGCCATCTGTGCATGTTATAGTCCATCTTCCACAATTCACATAAACTTTCCATTATTATCAGCTATTTTCCAAAGTATACAATACTTTCCAGGCAGCCACTACTTTAAGTCATAGCAACTTATATCAACTTGCAGAGACTTGAAACTTACAGAACTTACAGATAAAAAATAATAAATAATCCGTCACTCACTGCAGCATGGTCACTGACTTTAGTGCCAGCAGCAATGAAAAGTCTGATGTCTGCTGCTGCTTTCCTATGCTGGAGAACACTGACATCTGAGACTTAAAAGTCAGCTGCCAAACCACTGAATCCACACAGAAATACAATCTCAGAAAACAACTGATCAGTAAACATGAAGATCCTGAGCAGGACGATGTGGAATTAGGTTCCTCTTGCTTTAAAGCAAATTATGATATGATCATAACTACCAGCTATGTTGTTTGTTTTACCAGTATATCAATACCATGTGAACGCACCACTTCCCACTGTCTCATTCAGAAACCCACACAACACAATGTAGCACACACACAACATGACCTCTTTGCCAGAGAGTAATCCCTGAATAAAAGACTGCTTTACAAACTAAATTCAAAAGTCCATGACTTCTAATGCTGGGAACTAATGTTAGCTGGAGCAGAAGAGAATTTAAAGAGTTTTTCACCTGAATGTCAAAATTTAAAAAGTCAACATTCAAAAATAAAAGTAATAGTAAATATTCAAACAGCTAAAGAAAAAAAAAAACACATGGTATGCTTAGAATAATGATGATGTGAGTAATTTATTGTATGCAATAGGGCATGAACAAAAATGGATATTTGGGGTTGATATTAATATTAGCATTTTAGAGTAAACAAAAAACTTCCAGTAACAACATATTAGCCAAATTTTAAAACATAAAAGATCATATTTGTGGTAAGAAATTCTCAGCTTTGGTAATCAAACAGTAACAGGGACATGTACTTATCTAGGCTTGACATTTCACAGTTGAACAATTAACTTATTAACTGAATTAGCATCATCTGCTAGGCTGTGATAGCCTGCTAAGCCAACTCACATCAGTACAAACTATAGTAAACAATGAGGTCTGCTGGACATACCACTGTTTTTTAAAATTATCTCAAGTATATTTACTGCAATACGAACTGACTTTTTTGCATGTCAGTATGTACTGATATGCGCCAATATCAATATATCTGTAATTTATCTGTAATTTGTGATGAGACGATATTGGTCGATAATATCAGACAATTGACATATCAGTCAGGCTCTTTTATTTCTACAATAGCAAATGGGCTAAAAAAACAAAAAGCACTGGTTTGGTCCTATGACTCCACTATAAGCACAATTACAGGCTGTTTTATTTGAGCTTTTTGTTTTAAAGTCCACACACACACACACACACACACACACACACACACACACAAGGGATGTAAAATGATTTGAGTTTAAAGCGTTAACACTACATTAAGACATAAAAGAGCCATGGGGGAAGTTGCACGGTAAGTGTACCAATTATTACACTCAAACAAAGCGCTTACAGAGCTGCGGCTGAAAGGCGTTCTCAGACCAAATGACAAGTCAATAACATAAAGCAGGTGCACACACAAGCATATCACAGGATGTGTTGAATGTCTGTCTGCTTCACCATCTTCCTCTTGATCTTCTATCTCTCATGTCATGGTGCTGGTCAGACTAAGAGAGCAAATTTAAGACATCACTTCAACTCGCATTTGGCATTTTTGACTCTTTACAGATGGTGGAAATATGAATGGGAACAGGATGGAAATGAAAATGATCATAAATCCTAGCTGTCTCTTGTTCATGTCCCATCTGTCTGTTGTTTACCTGAATGTCTGTATTCACGTTTAAGTTACCGTGCCCATCTCAGACATGTTTTTACTACAATCAGTGTGCCAGTCAGATAAATATTTGACACACCTCCATAGATAACCAATCATATTCATACTCCTCAGTCCTTTAATCTCTGTTTCCGATCCATGGACTTTTGCTGTGCTCAGGAGACGTTTCACACCTCTGAGTAGGAAAACTCAACACAAACGGCCCTTGAACTCCCAATTCCTTCTCAGAAACACAGGGTTTTCTGTCAGTTTTGATTTATTTGATTTATTTATTTTATCGATTTATTTATTTGTTCTGTGACATCATAACCAAAATAAATAGCAGTGTTACAAAGTGCAATTACTTCAACCTTAATGGAGTAAACAGTCAGAAATGCCCATGTAAATGAAAAAAAAAACAAAAAACAAAAAACAAAACTATTACAAAATAATAGAGAACAAACTCTAGACACGTTTTCCCTTCTTCCTGGCCTTTTAGGTTTAACCACTATGCCTAAGCTCTGAGAAAACAGCTGAACACACAAAACTTTACTTCAGGGGTCCATTTTGGTGTAAACTCAAACACTTGAAGTAGGAAGTTCCAAGTTCCCAATTCTCATGAATGCAGCATCTTAAGTAGTACATCACAACTGATAACAGTATGTGATTTCTCAGAAATACTTTTGCCCATCATTTTTAAACAGGAGTGGCAGGTGTGCTCTGTAAACTCCCGTTCCACCCATCCCATTTTTTTTTACAGCACAATATTCCTTGACTGAAAATGATGTAAGTGTTCCTCACTGAAGACTTATGCAACAGAAATGCATTGGTTGGTCTTCTTTATCTTTCACACATTAATATGCACTGGTAGTTGGACAATAAGTAGCGTCTCCTCTGCCAGTAAAGCCAACCAATGTATTACTGGGAAGGGAGCGCTCGCTGGAATGCTACTGCAGGTGCCAAGGCAGCATGCCATTGAGACGTGGCAGAAACAAACTTCCTCTTATGACTGGCTGCTATTTGCAGTTTGACGTGAATCAGTTCCTGATCTGAGTTTCAGCCACCACAGACGTCCATCCACACCTTCCCTATGCTGCCGCCATACATCGTCAATGGTCAACCAAAGCCTTTAAACAATACGTCTGAGAGAAAACAAGAGTGCTCATTTCCGCTCGGGCACACTGCAGACACTGCAGAAAACAGGAAGGACCCAGCAGTGATGTGTGGAAGTGCACTAAAAGAGAAATAGAGAGAGGTGTTGTGTGTGTAGGTGTTGGTGGGAGGGGGTCTGTGTGTGAGTGTGTGTACATTTGCTTGGCTGGAAATCCCCACCTTGGGACGGTAGTGTACAGACACAGATGGGTGTCTTTCACATGCAGGTCTTGACACACTGGGAAAGAGGAAAGCACCTTATCTGTAGAGCTGTCAATCAGTACCTGCAGAGTGGCACCACACTCCACTTCCCTTTTCCCCGACAGGGAAATTCATTCCTGGAAGGGAACTTTGTGCTGCTACGATGTGTTTTTAAATGCATTTGGTGTCACAACGTGGTCATTAATTTCCGCAAGCTTCATCATGATAACAAAAACTGTGTACGTGAGGAAAGAAAGGAAAAAAAAATGCCTGTTTGCTGTATTCCTTTCTTCTTGAGATATCTGCCCTGCAAAATAATCTCCATCACAACAAATAATTTAGTCATTCTCATTCAGTCATAAAATTTAGTTTTTTTTCCTGTCTTTTTTACACAAGTGAAAAAAATATGCAGGTGGGATGAGATAAATCCCACTTTCCAGTGCAGTTTCCCTTGTTTCAGGAAACCGAAAATATTTTGACACAAGGCAGAATAAGACAGACGAAATACCGATAGTTTCGAGACAATGACACTTAATTTAAGGAAATTCTGAAAACAAGCAGACTAGCAGTGGAGACAAGTGGGATTAGCTTGTCCTACTGGCAGATTTTATCATATTTTAAGAAAAACAAGACTTTAAAATTTCAGATGTGACTAAATGACCTGGTGAAATGAATAAAGGCAGCAGAACTATTATGACCTCTGATACAAACTGAAGCTCTGATGCAACTGATTGTTATGCTGGAATCATGCACACACACACACACACACACACACACACACACACACACACACACACACACAACCAGAAAGTAACTCCTAAAACATACACCTTTCAAATTTAGTGTGAGCAAAGGGGAAAATCAATCAATGTGATTTCCTGCATCAACATACTGGACAATATGAGGAAGTCCTCCAGGACCGCTGAACGTGTGTGTGTGTGTGTGTGTGTGTGTGTGTGTGTGTGTGTGTGTGCCTGAGAATTATGCAGGTTCAGGTTCCTACCTGGCCGGCTTGGCTGGATGGGGACTACTTCCTTCTCAAATTCGTACAGCTTTGTTCACACAGATGCCACTAATCTGACTCAAATCTTATTAATTCACATAGTGAGAGACATGAATATGACTTTAAATAAGTAATACATTTTTTCTTTTCCATCTATGTTGTTGCTTAGGTCGCAGTATGTCCCCTAAACATGACAAGCTTCTGATTTGAGGAAGCAGTGCAAACACAGCATCCAATCACTGAGCCGACTGGATGCTACAGGAATGACAAGCTGAAGATTTATGCATCCAGGCGTAATGTGCTAAATCTATCAGGCAAGAGGAGGAAGGACAGGAATACAGGGGTTTCCCGAGGAGTGGTGTGTGAGTGTGTGCGCATGTACATGTGCATATGTGTGTGTGTGAAACAGGAGGAAGGCAGTGCTCTCCTGAGGGGTCTCTGATGGTGTGAATTAGGTCAGTTGGAAGGAGGGATCAAGTGAGGATGTGACCTCTAAACTGGATTAGGAAACCTATACGTCAGTCAGGGAGTTCTGAACAACACACACACATACACATATTGCACTATGATGTACATGCAATATGGACAAGCACATTGCTGTTTTTTTATAATGAAATGGTGGCATAAAACCAGCAAGCCGCTTCATATCCATGCCACTACCTAGTTGTAAATTGCTCTTCCAGTCTTACTACCACAGCTTCAACACCCTTTAGCAACATATACCAGGAGGCTTTCACACCTATATCATTTGCTATGGATTTATTTTAAGTTTGGATCATTTTGACAGATGTGAACATGCAGTGTGCCCACAAGAAAACAGCAAACGGTTCCCAAACGGCCTCTTTCATTGAGGCCGTATCATCTCTGGTGAGAATACAATGAGGAACGAGGAAATGATATATGCACGATTTGTCCCTTTTCCTAAGACAAATACAAGTCCAGTTGCTTGGAACTTGGAAAATGAACTAGAATTGAATGAAACCAACTGTCCAACAACTACACAAACTTTCATTCATATTGTAAACGGACTATTTCAATATGAAAAAAAGAAAAACAGCTTTTCACTGATAGCCTGTGCACATGACCTGACCGCTTCTTACACTCAGTGTTTTGAAATACTCATTGGAGTCCTTCGTTGCGCATGAAACACTTTCTAATCCATTCTTACGGGGATGAAAGCTGCTCTGGACAAAGAGCAGCTGTTACCATAGATACAGCTACAGCCTTGGGGAGAGCTCAAGCGGATAACCAGAGAGGTGTGGGGAACCTTGACTGAGTATAATGATTTCTTTTCTCACTCAAACAGTGATGAAGCACAAATTAATAGCAAGACAATTTTATCAGGCAGCTACTCGGCCTCCTCCTGTCCATATTTTGACTGACTTGTGCTTTTGGGCTTTTGCAATGTCAAGAAGGACTTGAAGAATGCATGAAAGAAGCTGTAGATTAGCAATTGTTTCACGTATTTGAGAAAACTACCAAATCCTGTGCTTCATTTGTTTTGCTCTTAATGTATTTACAGATTTCCTCTTATGCTTTTCAAGATTTTGATGTGGACAACTTGTCTTCAAGCCTAAAGCATCTGAATCCTTACTTGAATCCCTACAAGATACAGATGTGCAGCTCTATTGCTGACTCTCACCTCCCTTTTCAGGAGGGAAGGAGAGTTTCCCTACAGGGATCAGTAAAGTATCACACTACTGCATGACATCCAAGTCTTAGCAACTGTATTTGTCCCCATTTTGTGCACAATTA
Source organism: Myripristis murdjan (assembly GCF_902150065.1). Lineage (NCBI taxonomy): Eukaryota > Metazoa > Chordata > Actinopteri > Holocentriformes > Holocentridae > Myripristis > Myripristis murdjan. Next base: position 14,491,235 of record NC_043980.1, read on the forward strand.
CATCATTATCTTGCCTCACTTGAGCAGAAGAGCAAAGCGTGCTGTGTGTCTGCAGCATCTGAGATGCTCTCTAACTAAATTACACAGGAATATTCTGCAACTGACGTGAGTGGAAACACAAACATTGTTTCCAGACATGCTGACGAGAATGTTAAAAGCGTGTGGGGTGAATGGGATTCTTGAGGAACGTCAGTCTAACCGCACAGCAGGCCTTATTTAGCTACTGTGGGCACACTGGTACATCACAGTAACATAGTAAACACTCTGGAGGTCACTGAGTGTAAAGAGATCCAACTGCTTGAAGCACAGGATGTACCAAGTGCGTCACCTAGAAATGACGATACCAGCTACACACACACACACACACACACAAACCTGAACATACATGCACACACGCACCGCACACTTGCAAGAAATAGCTCTGGCCCCGACGGAGACAGCCTCCCCAGGAGACCAGGCACACGACTCTGCCAAGAAGTGTTGCCATTTGTTTTTTAAATTCCTCACAAAGCAAACAAAAGGACGGCGTCTCTCTTGAGCAAAATTTAGGAGTGACTGTGGCCCGTCTGCGTCTTGGAAGCCGCAGCACAGCGTGTGGGATGAGGGATGGTATGTGACAACCTTAGACGAGGTTGTGTTTTTAAATGGCGGGTTAAGTTTCTTGGATATAAACGGCTCAGTGGACTGACACGGGCCCAGCGCTCTGGAGCACAGTAGCTGTCCAAAGTGACAAATTTAGTCCACATGTATTTCTCTTTCTCTCCACTTCCTTGTTGAGTTAATCACTGCAGCTCTGGAAAATGAACTCTGGCTCCACTGTGTGTGTCAGAATTGATGAATTTCCACCATTTGCTATAAGACCACAAACTAATAAACTTGGCCTATTCTATTAATTCGTTCCTTTACAAAAAGAGACTAGTATTGAATTCAGTGTAAGCAGTCACCTTATGTGGTTGTGTGTGTGCTGCTGTGATATGCAGACATTGGTATGATATCTTCCACCGAGGACTTTATTTAGAGGAAATTGTGTCAAGAAGTGACTGATTAATGATAGTTTGAATGAACTGAGCCATCTGGTCGAGCTGAAGAGCTCACAGCCTTGGCTGAGACAGACACAGGTTCCAGCCATGGTAGATATTATTTGACAGACTATTGTTCCCCTCTCTCACTCCAAAACCAGTGGGCGACACAGCTCCATCAAGCCTTACTGTCACTGACGTGTGTGTCATCTTATTATTAGCTGGTGACAGGTCTGATCAGTCAGTGGTTCAACATTAAAATTCTGCCAAATTTCCCTTTAAGATGATCAACATAATGATCAACAACTTTCAAAAGCAGCATTCTATTTATATTCATCTTTCCCAGGCTGCTGATATTCCCTACAGGGGCCAAACTCGCGGTGATAACATCCAAGTGTGACTTTACTTCTGACCCCTTCTGTCCCCCTCTAACCCCGATGGCCTCATCTGCTCTGGCCGGCTTTCACTGTATCACCATCTTTGGTATATGTGTATTTACAATGGAACAAAGATGATCTTAGTGTTGAGATGCCTTGGGGTTACCCGTCGCGATTGGGTACAAATGATGCCTTTAGAAGACTATAAAGTCTTTGTATAGAAAGGTCACAGTCTCATGTTGTTGTCTCCCACATGATGAAATGGGGGGGTGATCAGGCTTGTGTCCATCTCTCTGTCTGCATGTCTGTCATTAGTGATCTCTTGTTATTTTTGGTCTGACTTGGACAAAGCCTGGAGGGTTTTCAGTAAAGAGGGACTTTTTTCCTGGCAAACATTCCAGGACAATAACATGGCAAAAAAAGGGTATTTTGTTTGGTTGCTTTGGACAAAAATAATAATGGCAGCAAGTGTGAAGGATAACGAGCATTGTCACCTGTTTTTTCAAAAGGTAGCAAATGGACAGATTGGAAGGATAACAAAGTCTAAAACTACAGAAGTCTGTATGCAGTCAGCACTGAGAATCATAAATCACAGAGGAAACCTTAACCATGAGCACAAACTTAATTAAGGGTGGCACTGTCCTCAAATGGGCCAGGGGCCAAGGGTGGGGCTAGGTCTACTAAATATGTGTCCCAAGTTTAATTCTGCATTTGAGAACAAACGCGACCCCCACCCTGAACTCCTCGGTGGAAGCGCTAATCTAAAACAAGGAGGCTGCAGGAAATACAGCTGTGCTTTTAGACTCCGCCGAGACACAACAGAGAGCCAAGGCGTCAATCAGATCAGGCACTGTTATCAAACACTTGTTATTATCTCAAGAGGAAAAAATATACTCCGCCGTCCCGTGTCTCTTCCCGTCTCTCGGAGCATGCTGTGTCTCAAATATAACAAGCATAACGGCTGGGCTGGAGGCTTTTTATAGCCTGCTTCTGTACACGCAAAAAAAAAAAAAAAAAAAGCCCCATTCAAAAAATAGAGAAGCCCGGCCAAAAGAGAAAGTAAAGTGCTATTCAGCTTCTGGATCATAAAACGAGTCTAGGAAAAAATAAGTTCAGGAGACAACTGGTTGGTTTATCTGATCTGCACGGAATATGATGTGAGATAAAACTCCTCATCAGTGCAAAAGTTTACAATCATTACCTCAGCATAGGCAAGAAAATAAAATCTCCAGATATCAACAGGAAACTCCTCTGACTAAAAAGGGAACAATGGCATTAGATTATTTTAGGCTGCAGCATTTGAGAAGCCAAGCCAACAAATTGTGCAACGAAAATACCCAAGCGCGGTTTATATAAGATGAAACAACATCATAAAAGAGTGACAGCACACATTTTGCACTATTGCCTAAATTGAAACCTCTCCAGGTGAATGACAGACAGTAAATTATAAAGTGCAGCTGTGAGGGACGCTGGTCAGACATTACATCATATGCTTTAAGCTGAACTTACCTGCAAAGCTGTTCACCAAAGCGTGTCACTCCCCCGACGCTCTCACACACAGACCTTACATGACTTACCCACTCCAGCCTGACAGAGGAGTCAAGTACAGTATGGCCACGCCCAGAACCGCAATTAACCAATGGCATGCCACACAAGACGTATTGAGGCGCTAATACCCAGTTCACATTGATGATTATCTTTTTGTATGTGGTCCAACGAAAAAACACGTTTGTAGTCCTACAATACCTCCAGTGTGTTTGTGCAGCTCGGTATTGAGTTTATAGTGACCTTATCTTCTTCTATCGACAGTATTTTTTTTTTTTTGTACACTCAGATGGTATCACTGTAATCCTCTTGTAAGAGCTAGAATAATATAAACACATCTCGTAATAAGAGTATAATCCTTTTAATATTAGGCACGTTTGCTTTCATCAGGGTCAAAGCATAGACAACAGCTTCTGCACATGACGTGAAATCTCCATTTTTTTTTTTTTTTTTTTTTTTTTTTATGTGTACAGGAATTCAGTTTGATTTATACCGAGTATTTGCACATGGGATATAATACATTAACAGTACTTACAGGCTTTTGTAAATCCTCCATATGGTTCAATTCGATGATCACATGAAGAAGACAGTAGATCCAAACATATTTGGGCTTAAAGTACATCTCTTATTGTGATGCATCGTGTGTTGAAGTGCTTCAGCTCCATAAAGTGGATAATATGCAGTGCTATTCTCTCAGTCTGGCAACCAGCACATGAATTGTTTATTTATTTATTTATTTTGTAAAGTGTAAGGGTGTAAAAAAACACCATTGAATATATTGTTTTAGCACCATTACAACAATTTTATTTGCGTCCACAATGGTTGATTATCAAATATATGTAACATATGGTCTATACATTAACTACATTACAGTCACTGCAAAGTGAGATTCTATTATATTTGCAATCAGCCCTGTTTATGAAATCAAAGTACTACTGTCATCTCGACAAGCTGAAGGGAGAGTCGACAGAGCCCCCTGCTGGTCAAAGTTAGAACTACAATTAAAACAGTGATTTCTTTGCAACTGCTCCGCTTTTACAGTAAAAGACCACTCAATTACATTCATACAAAATATTACAGTGCGAATTTCAAGTTATATACACAGTTATATACACAAAAGTACACATACACAATACATTATAAACACAATATTTACATTTTTCATAAATCTATAGTGTCCATTCTGAGACATGGTCTCCTATCCCTTTTCCCCTCATTCCACATCCACTCCAAGTGAAGTTTTAGTTTCCATTACAGTGTGTACAGTCTGGTCAACAGGTGTAAAGTATCCCTTTGTTTTCCATGTCCATATCAGTTCATCCAGAGAGGAGTAGAGCCACAGCTCATTTCCACAATCCAAATCATTGAATAAATTCAGCCTCATCCTGAGGCCCAGGCTCATTATATTGTCATGTAGGAGCCCTCACATAACTGAACCATCAGCCATGGTGAGAGTCAGTGCTGAACAAGGCAAGATTTTTTTTTTCTTTTTTGTAAAAATATCTGTCTTATTAGTTTAAATCACAAGGTGGGGCTGCAATAGAGGAAGAGAAGAACATCCTACTCCACCCTTCCTAGGGCATAGTGAATTTATAGATTTGCCCAAATGAAATTCTGACACCATAGTGACTTCTCCACCAACAGGAAGTGACACACTGAAACCGAGACAGCAGTGAGAAGTATCTTGGTGTCTAAAATGTCAGAAATGAATGAAAGAGCTGAACCCCATTCTTTTATGTGCTCTGAGAAAGGAGGTTCTCCTCCAAAACATGTTGATGTGATAAAATTTATTCAAGGGATGAAGATGCTGTCTTAAACTTTTTTCATTCTCCTTTTACAGTTACTGTTATTACAAGGACGGAGCACCGTTTGAGTAGACGTGGCCGGGTATATTCTGAGTGACTGAAGTGCCAGCACCTTTTTGATCCCACCATTTGTCTGTTTCTGAACAGAAACGCTCCTTTCCAGAGCAGAGAGCAGTGGTGTCAGGGCAGGGCACCACTAAACGTGACGATGGGTAGGCAGAGGAGGGAGCAGAAGGTCGGGTGTAGAGGCTGGATTTGGGGAGAGATATGGGCTTTGCTCAGCCTCCAGTCTGTGGAGTTGTCAGGTTTGTAGCAGACTGATATCTCACACCTACATGGGACAAAGGGAGATGCAGGGATTAATTAAATAACAATATGTATGGTGTTGGTGGTTTGTGAGCGTGGGTGGTGTATGTGTGTTATTCTTTATATCATCTGCATGTTTGCATTTTTTTGTGTTTTCGTATGTCTAACAATCATGTTTGATTAGATTAAATTGAGAAAACATCCATTTGTTAATTGAATTATAAATAAGATAATACAAGTACATTACAACAAATCTGTTCTTGTGGTATTGAAGTCACTCTGGAACAATCTTATTTGTATTCCTCATTGTCTTTCCATGTTTGGCTATGTATTAACAGTATATAACGGTATATATAACAGTATATACATTTCTCCTAAGTAACACCCTGCTGGATGTGCTACCCCTTTTTTCCTTCTGAGATGTTGTGCATGTTTACACCGGAGCCTCTGCCTATTTGTGCATGCATGTGTTTTTGTGCGCGCGCGCGCGTGTGTGTGTATGTGTGTGTGTGTGTGTGCACGTGTGTCTTTGCTCCACACCTGGTGACACTCTGCACGATCTTCTTCTCATCCTGGTCCAGACAGACAGCAAAGGTTGTGTTTCCAGTGCCACTGACCTGCACCTTGTCCACCTTCACCTCAGTCACACTGAGCTGCTGCAGGACAAGAGCAGAGCAAAACATAAACCCTGGACTGCATTTCACATGGTGTTGCTGAACTGGTTAAAATGGGAAAATTTTTCCTTCACAATGTTGCTATTATATTTTGGTTTTAATCTGATATGATATATTTGTGGCTATTGCAGTTTTGTTGGTTCTGATGTGTAGGTTATGTTGAATTTTGGTTTTTCAGTAGGCTACTAGTGATTTTGACACACAATAGGTGGGCCATTATGTGAAGCTGACATACATAAAAACAAATCAAAACAACAAATCAGCAAATCAGAATACACACGAGTGGTTAAACTGGGATGAAGCAGAGGAAGCAACACTGTTATCAAAAGATGCACAGCCAAATTTAACTTGACTTGTGGCAGTTATCTACTTGAAAATGCTTGTTCTCAGCATACAAGAGATGAGAGATACAACATGATTCTGGGACACTGTTAACCGCTGTCACGTCCCCGAAAGCGTGCCGCTATCTACTGTCTGTCTACTGGAGGCGTTTTCTAAACCACAAACCACCAAGGCAGACTGACATCACATTCAGCTCACCTGGTTGTACCCCTTCTTGCTTTTACAGTTTTGTCTCTTCAGGACCTCGGTCATCGTGAGCTGCAGGCACTCCATCTTTGAGTCTGAGAGAGAAGTTTGGTGTCAGTGATGAATATCACATCTCGCACACAACTGAATGCATTATCTTGTACAAGTACAGAGATAAAATGACAAGGAGGTTCCAGTTAATATCACTGAAGTCAGTCACACAATAAGTTCAACTGAAGTAGTCAAAGCTGTTTCATTTCTTTTCTGGATGCACCATAACTTTTAAGACAGATCCAGTTTTCTTCAGTGGCAAAAAAGATAACAGAACAATTTTCAAAGCTTCAAGTCCATACTGAAAAACTACTGTTGAGCCTATGAATTAAATATGCCAAAGCTGAAGTGGTCTTGGGGCCCTAGGGAGCCACTGTATAATACTGATTCAGAATTTACTTTATATATTTCTATAACTTGGCTATGAATTAATAACCAGAGGCAATAGTTTACCTAGCTCCTCAGGATTCTTGCAGGCTTTGATCAAGTTTACGGAAGTGCAGACCTTGGTTTCTCGTTTCCACTGACTTCTCCCACTAACCACCACCTAAATGAGAGGAGGAGGGGATAAAATGATCAGAGACAGATAATTGCATCCATAGTGCAGCCTAACCACTGAAGGAGCCGAGGTCCTCTGACAACTAAAATTGAGGACCAAAATTACAAATCTGTCTGTACAATTTACAAAAGGAGGCAGAGAAAAGACAAAAGGTAAGAGTCAGAATGCAAAGTTTGAGATGTAACTGAAACTATATAAAGGGTTTTTTTAGGGAGTTGTTCCTCATCCGATGTGAGGGTCCAAGGACAGAGGATGTTTGATTTCCTGTAAAGCCCTTTGCGACAAATTTGTAATTTGTGATTCTGGGCTATATAAATAAATAAAATTGAACTGAATTGAAATTATAAACTTTAACACAACGAAATCGTGTCACTGTCATTAAACTGCAAACAGCACAGCAGTCTGGCTGGCCTGTGATGCTATACTATACTAAAAACAACCCAAGTGATGAGAAAGGCAAAAGATCTGACGATGGCGAGTCCAGACTGCGTACTCTGCTATTTAAGACACGATTTGGATGTCAGTATCACATTTTTAATTTGTCACTCCCTGTCCATACTAGAATTCAATTGGGGCAAATAGGGTGAATGTGTGGCATCTAAATTAGGTGGGGATGGGATGCTTTTCTCTATATTGTGAAGATGTCTGCTATCGCTCATATCTTTCATTAACATCTTTCGTGAAAAGAAACACCATCTTACCCTGTTGTACACCACCTCCAACATTAGAGGCACTGCTTCTCGGTCTCCGTCAATACCAAACCTCTTACTGGCAGCACCTTCATAGAGAGAGACACACAGCGCCGCATTTAGTGATCCATTTGAGAGAAGTGGTACTGTACAGAATAGTGGCACACTTCTGCTTATTAGCTAAATTGTCTTATAGTCACAGCAGTCAATATAAAAGGTATGGAGTTTGCAAGAACAACAACAAGATGACCTTTGTTTGAAGGAGACAAAGCGAATCAGAATGAAGCTAAGCTGTTGGAGCAGAAACTCTTAGACATGAGAATTACCATTACATAACTAGTTATCCCTATATTTGTACCTCTCATAGGAAATTGAAAATCCGAAGTGCAAATGGTAGAGACAAACGAAACTAGGAAAGTAGAAGTAGACTCTGAATCACAGAACTGAAATAGCAGATGTTCCTCCACAAGACATTAAGCCCACTCTCAACCTCATAATAACTGATGATGCATTTCATTATATGGAAAAAGTGAATGGTTATATTTACTGCGGAGCGGTTGCTAGGATATGCAAGTGTATCTGCGTTCGTGCAGTGTGTGTGTGTGCCTGTATGTGTGTGTACAGTACGTCAGACTTACCCATGGCCTTGATGGCTCGTGTTGCTGCTGTGTGACCGAGCTCTAGTGAGTGGACAAACACCTCCGTCCTCCTCTCTCCTCCAGCTAACGTCAGCTACAACACCAAAAATAGTCAGTCACGTGTTGTCTATGGTACGTAAATTATGGGTCAGACCCAGAATGCATCAGGGTTTTTTCTGTGGAGTGGCCACATGACATGAGTGCCATGGTTTTATGGCTTTGAATCCCATGGCTAAATTTCTTAACACAGGGTTGAAAGCAGCTTATAAATGAGACGTAACACAGGGATACATACAGTAGGTTACTGTGCGTGTGTGTGTGTGTGTGTGTGTGTGTGTATGCGTGTCTAACCTCAGCCTGATAGAGCTGGATCAGTGCAGGCCGGGCAGCGTAGCGACAGTAGTACAGCACCAGGTCTGCCAGGATGGGTAAACGATGCTCATATGAACTATCATATGACTCTGACTCCGTCTTAGAGGTTTGCTGCAGGACAGTACCAAACAATTTACCTCTTTATTCATTCAGAGTGATATAGGTTTGGTTTAAGCAAAAACATCACGCACCATTGATTTGCACACTTCTGAAAGACACTTAAGGCATTATCTGTGTATTCACTTGCTCGTTTTTTCTCACTGTGACTTCTTTTGATTATTGGACTTCAAAGCACAGGAAGTCAATATCTGATAATGTGTGATGGGCGATCCTGGATGAGAAACATGCTCAGGATGTATACACTTAGTAATAAAATAAGCTGAAATAGTGTAACGAGTAAATTTTTTTTTTTTTGCTACAACTTATTAATTTTGGTTAAGCAGTAGTAAAGTTACATTGAAGCTCTACCTGGCAGACAACGCTGGCTGGCAACTTGAGCAGACTGAGGGTGTTTCTTTCGTACCAGGGATCCAACATACCAAGGAGACGGGCAATGTCATTAGTACTGTCTCCTGTGCCAGATAGGGTGGGGTCCTGGTTGAGCAAAAGCAGCAAATTATAATAAAAGAGTGGAATTCTTATTTTTGTGCACTTCATTTGGATATACAGTATACCCAGCTTTCTTTACAGCAGTCAAGTATGTACAGTTAAGCTCCACAAGTTTTAGGAAGTATGATTGTATAGATAAAACATTACATTGCATAAGAAGGATATTATGGTAAAACTGCTCATGCATACCAAAACTACACAGGAGGTTCATGAATTGTAACATGAAGAAAGTGACTCGAGCTTAGTGGCAATCCAAACAAGTACTAACATTTGAGCATTTAATGTGATATGGCCCGGTAAACAGTGATATTAAAACTGGTTTGGAAACGGTTTTGAACTGACAATTCAAGATATTGCAGTCCTGATTTCACAAAACAATGCAGGCAGCATCTAGGAATGATGATGGACATTGTCTCAGCTTTCATTATTCTACAGGTTTAGAGCACAGGCCATTGCATCATATACTTACAGCATTTGAGGCTGCTCCTTTCAGCAAAGTCCCTATTGGAACCAAAGGGCTGTGAGACCTCAGGCGTCCTGGCCCTGTTGCTGAGTCCCTCTTCACCGGCACAAAGTAAAACTGAAGCTTGAAAGCCCTGCTGAGACGTGGCCATGCGCTCTCCTTCCTCCTCAGGCTACTGTAGGCCCGGGCCACCTTCCCCGCTACGTGATCCGCTCCAAACACCACCACCCTCAGCGTAGTGTTCGTACTGTCCTCATCACTGCTAAGAATGGGCCTCCTATGAAAGCAGACATGTCTGAGGGTCTGAGTGTGTGTCTGGAGCAGAGGTTCAGGGCTGCGCAACTGGACCTGCTGGGGTAGAGAGTTGGAGCGTTTGGAGCGCACCACCAAGAGGTCTTTAGACTCCGGGTTCCCTAAGCTCTTGGCTCGGTACAGTAACCGAGAGCTTTTGGGTTTGATGAAGAGCCGATAGAGGTGCTGGCTAAGCCGAGCAGAAGCTTTGTTGGACTTTGGGGAAGATTTTTCCGAAATGGGAGAGGAGCAGATATAGGGGTCATCAGGGTCTTCGAAGAAGTCACTATCAGCACTAGAGGTGACAGAGAAGAGAGATGGGGCGCAGGACTCTGAGGCTATGGACAGGGTGGAGAACATGGAGTCTTTGGAGGCAGTGGAGAGGGAGGAGATGGTGGAGGCACGATGGCTGATGCTGCAGCCATTAGGGATGAAAGACATGGAAGGCAAATCTACTTCTACATCTTCCTCTTCCTCTTCTTCTAGGTCAGACTCCGTGGCATCCTCCTCATCCTCATCATCAGTGACTACCTCATCTTCCACCTCAGTCTGTCCGTTAGCGGTTCCAAGGTCTGTCAGCACATCATGCTCATTCTCCAAAAGGGTATTTAGAACATCTAAAGGAAGGGAAAAAGACAAATATTTGTCAGAGTCAAATTTCAGACTGAGTATAATAAGAACAATATGAACTGCAAGGATATGTAAGTTTATAATACTGCTGTTATCAAAGTCATGGTGATCTATGCTATCACAAGGATTAATTTGACGATCACTAGCAGCACAAAGTCAAAGTGCTAACTTATTCAGATAAATAAAATATGGTGTCTAATATTATATGAAATAAAGGTGAATGGACAGCAGGGTACTGTGGTGTGCAGGGATGTAATTCTTCAACTGGAGGACAAGACTGTTAAAATGTTTGCAAGAATCCACCCTTCTGAAATGTCCTTGATCAATGAGTCACTATCAGCTCCAAGTGAAAAGGGAAATGTCTCTACATGCATCAATGAAGTTGCATTACTGAATACCTACCAAAGTTGTCTTTGTCCCAGTGAAACATGTAACACTTGGCTGTGGGCAGTGGTAGCGTCTGCAGCATTCCTAAGAGGGGGACACAGAAAAACACAACAACCTAAATTAGTGGTATTTGGCGGAAATGATAACCACAGTATTATAGTGCGCTGCAATAAACATGTCCCAGATCAAAACTTTATGTGAGACTTGTCCTCTTACCGTCAGACTTTCTTCCATTGGATGCTGGGATGCCAATCCTTTCCCTTAGTCTCTCCAGACCCTGTATCACATGACTGCGCCCTTTTGATGGGTCGCCCGTGGCAGCTGCTGACTCCAAGACATCGCTCACCATGGAGAAGACCTCGCCCAATTCATTCACACTCTTTGCCTGGTAAGAAGCGTTCATGATATGATACAGCACAGGTTCTTGACACATACAGGTGTTCTTGCTGTGTCTATTACACTGAGTAACTCTACACTTGATACACTTGGGGAAGGGTTTGGCAGCACGGCATTGCTTGCTGCTTTAAAAACTATGGAAACAAATTTCGGAAGCATATTAATGATCCCTGTGACCCAACTTTAGTTTATGAACCAAAGCTCCAAATGCATACCTGTAGGGCCCTGTGGATGCTATGCAGAGGGTACTTGGTGCTTAGGGCAGACTGGTAGGCGTGTTTGATCAGGGTGATGTAGGTTTCTTTCTGGGAGTGCTGGATGTGACTGAGCTGCTCCGCCACAGACAGAAACTCATCAGGAACTTCACCCGGGTTCATCAACAGGACCGTCCTGCAGGCAGGAGACACAGCTGCTGTCACAGGTGTAAACATCCAGGAGCCGATGGGTGGGAAGTGAGGGTGTGTATGTTTTTGTATGAGGGTGTGAATGGTCACAAGCACTCAGAAAAAATGGAAACGCCCAATGTGAGAAGATGCAAACAGGAAGTTGTGGCACAGTTGATAGAAAAGGGGATGAGAGAGGGGCTGAAAAGAGAGGGACTTTCCATGTCATGTAGCTGAGTGTTTAAAATGTAATATGCTTACTAAAAACGTATGTGTTAAAAAGTAGTGACCTAAGTGTTGTTTCTCACACAGATAACTCTGAAAAGTTAACACTTTTCACTGGAACTCATGAGCCACAGTGTAAAGACTCAAAATAAAAAAATAACAAATACTTATTCAGTATGAACAGAAATAGATCATCAGTGAACATGAAGCTACACAAAGAGATTAGAGAGAAGTGTTATGCTCTGTATTAGTACAGCACAGGACTTTAACAAATACAAATGTCTGATTATCACCAGCATTGTTTATTAAGAACTGACTACAACTAAGTCAATTATCACAAATAGATAATAAACACACATCACTAACACCAACATCTTATACTTGACTATTTGTACGGTCCAGTTATAGAATATATATTCTACCACATATTACTCGGGGTGGATGTAAGATTAGCACATAACGGTCTAGGTAACACTAAAATAGCCAGTGTCACAGTGCATGTGATGTTGTGTGTCCTTACATGGTCTTAGCGTGCTGGCTGGAGGTGCTCAGGCACTGCTCTTCTGTCACCAGTCTGTGAAACGATATCCCTGTGAAACAAATAGCACAGGGATTAAAATATATGTAGAAATGTTTTATTTACATTTTTTTATATAATCATTTTTATTATTCTTTTCATTTTTCCTCCCAGGCCACTGTTGCAGTTAATATTTGCTCAAATATCCACCACAGATTATTATATTCAATATTAACTAATATCCATGATGAATTTATGTTTATGTTTTTTCGGTATTAATTGACATTTCATTCCTTAAATGAATTGCATCATAAAATGAGAGCAAATATTTGTTTATTGCTCATGTCAAAGACACTGAGGGATCCTTGCAATAAATTGTAAACTGTTGTGCGTTCCTCCTAACTGTGCACTGTTCTTTGCTGGTTTGGTGGCTTGTTTGTGTGTTGATTCAGTATTCATTCATTCATTCATTGTTAATTATTCTAATGGTTCGTACTTCCTTTGACCATTCCTGTAAGTTTCAGGTGTCCACACACAACTTCTGCTTTTTATTTTGTGAATTCTAAACTAACATCTGCTTTCAAACAATACCACTTTATTATAATGAAGCTTCCATTTCAGTCTGCAACTTTAGCCTCTTCCTGTCATTGCTGTTGTTGATACTGGCTTTTACAGTATGTCTTATTTCCAAGGTGTCCCTAATGCTTTACTTTGTCCTGACACTAGGGGGAGGGCAATTACACTAGTTTTAAAAAAGGGAGAATGCGTGTCAGACAGAGAGCGACAGAAGATTATATATACATATAGACACAGAGACAGACAGACAGGAAGCCCGAGAGGCTGACCAAAAGACAGAATTAGCGCTTCGTGTTTACCTGGGGCTTTGATCTCCAGCTGTAGTGTGGAGAGGAGGTTTCTACACACACTGCAGTACGGTTCAGGCCAGGTGAGGAAGCAGCGAAACACCTCGATGGCCTCCTCCAGCAACTCTGTCTCTGGAGGACAGTAAGGCGTCTGCAACCACAACACAAACCAAGTATTTCAGTATGTGTGTGTGTATGTGTGTGTGAGAAGCAGCAGCAGCAGCAGTCTGAGCTGTTATGGCTGTGAACAGAAGCCACTTTTCCTGCTGCTCAAAATAAAATGGGATATGATTTGTTGTTGCCACTGTTCAGGTTTGTGTTGGGATACGACTGCTGTTTTTTCATGCTGAGGCACCAGTCTGGTGTGATTAACTTGACCTCTCAGTGTTTACTGCCTGTGTTTACCTGTTTTGGAGCTGTGAGAACATCTCAGCTGGACTCACCACCCTCTGTCTGTCAGGAAGGTGTGGTTTCAAATGGCGGTCAAACACAAGGGGATTTTTCAGTGGCTGATGTCAAATAGGGTGACCAATAACATGTTTTTTCTTTTTTTTTTTTTTGAAACTAACTACAAGAATTTAATAATAATAACAAATGAAAAATTACTGAACTTGAATGAACATTTATTCAACGCTACTGTTATTGTCTGCTTTGTCTCTTTTTACTTAAGTAGATCTGTCTGCAGTGCATTATTTTAAATTAAAAAATTATCAACTAAATAAGTCTCCATCTAATCAAAAAACTAAACTTTGCAAATAAATGAATAAATAAATAAATAAAAAATAATAACATGAACGAAAAATAAATATTGGCCTTTGAGTGCAGATATCAGTTGATGTGGATTATCTCAAGATGCTGATTAATCTCTAACTATCTCTAGTTTAAGATTACACGATAATGCAATAACATGCCAAAATTCAACAGAAATATGACTCCACATGAATAAAAAACGAATTAAAACTTGTTAACGTTACAAATTACACTCACATTATTGATGCACTGACTGACATTATTTACTGGCATAGATAAACTGTTAATTACTTCACAACAGGTGTAACGTTTTTATGGGTGATGTTATTTATGTGTGTTAATATTTGTCAATATTATTAACATATCATCAGTTCAAAATGACATGTTGTGTGCCTTATGAGATAATACACAGCAATTAGTGTAATAAGGGGATGTTATTAGGGTATTACTCTGTCAAACCACTCATAAGGACATTTGATTACATTTGTCAAGCTATAACATTAGTATTTGGCAAATGGCTGCATGTCTCCAAGACAGGGGTGGGCAACCTTTTTAGTTTGAGGGTTGAGGAGGGGCCAGGTGGGAGGCCACATTCACAAGTTTTAAATTTTTTGTAACCATATTTCTATACCAGTGCATTTTGTGTCAAATCATATTCAGTTATATCAAGATCAGTTGATGAATTATTTCTGTTTCATATATTCAGAGCTCATCACCAGTGTGTGATGCTGCAACTCAGTGGGAACAGTCAAGCTGTCCTCTATCTCAGTTTATTGAAGTCTAGCAGTATTTTTGAAGTGGAAATCCTCAGTATGGCACGCAAATACTCATGCACTAAGTTTGAACAAAGTCAGTAAAATGCTGTGAACACTGTGCATGAAGTGCCTGTAGTTTCCCACAATGCTTTACTGCACTCTCTGTGATTTTGGGGGCCTGTATGAAACTTGACTGTAGTATTTCCTGTACTGTTGTGCCTGCAGCCTCATATCTGACACTGCCATCTACAGGATTTTTGGTGCATAGCACAGCACCTTTGTCAAATAAACAAACAAACATAAATTCAGCAAGGAGTCTGGATTCAACTATGAATGATGATTTATGTCTAAGGGCCAGATCAACTTGTCTCTTGGGCCGGATTTGGGCCCCCAAGCCTGATTTTGCCCGTGTGTGCTCCAAGAAACCTCTGGTGTGTCATCTGTGTGACGTGAGCTAGTGTCGACACGATTCAAGATTATTCCAGTTGTGCTGTTTTTTGTTGGATGGTGGCTACATCAAAATGCATCATGTTTACAGATAAATAGTCACCAACATAAGCAGAGGACAAACCAAGAGCTAAAAAGAGACACAATAACACATTTCTTAGCTACTTGAGAGAGCGTCTAAAAATACAGGTGTTTAAAATACTGAGTAATAAAATGCAGGTGAATGGGGTTCCAAAGAACTAACATTTGCATAATGTTTGTTTTTCTTTCTACCTGTCAGCTCTCTGGCCAATATTTATTTACTTACAACAAATTCTGAACCCCTTGATTTTGAATAGTGTGACTGCAAATCAGGCTGACACTGAAAAACAGGAACTCAGGTTTGACCAGAATTATCTGCTCAGTTGTTCCAGTCAGTGCTGTCGTGTTTAACACGTAATTTTAGAGGCCGCAAGATGAAGTGGGCAGCTCTAAAATTGTCTTTCTTTCTCACATAAACATCCTTTTGGCTTGAAATGAGGAACTGACCTTTAGGTGAGAAAGTGCCCCTGTACATTAGGATTTGAACCGTTTCATGGGTGACACAGAAAAGTGAGAGTGCGCTGGTGGTTTTGATAGCTGGCTAAAAATCAGATATGGGAGGAGGTGATGAGCGTATTTACCTGAAGCAGAGTGGAGGCAAACATGATAGCGAGAGGAGCCACAAGCTCATACTGACACTGCTCCTGAACCTGCACTCACACACACACAAACACACAGGGAGAGAGAACAAGAGAAAGAGAGAGAGAGAGAGCTGTAATTTTGATAATAATTTTCTTTGTCTCTTTGTCTTAATATCTTCTTTGTGGTTGCCGTGACCCTTGACTCCTCCTCACTCACGTCTCTGGTCTTCCTGATGATCTGCTGCAGGAGGATGAGGAAATTCTCCGGGTCCCTCTTCACCAGCTCCTCCAGACTCCAGCGGTTCATTGACTGACCCGCCGAGCACATCAGCACTGGAACACAGCACAGCTTAAGTCAAGTAAATGCACAAGTACAATACTAACAAACACATAGACACATGATAACACACACAGAGAGATGTGCAGTGACAAATCACATGCCTGTCTCTGCACAGTTGCTCCATCCCTAGAAAAAGGTGGTTGTAGGGGAGACCAGGGATGGTTGTAACAACATACCTCTTGGTATTTGACATTAATTTACATAATCTGTGATGGTGTAGTTGAAGTCAAAATTTGAGATCTCTAGCACAAAGAACCACTGAGTTACACTTGCTCAAACAAAAAGTGTTACTATCATCCCCGGTCTCCCCTATAGCCCAACATTGTAAATACAGAACATGCAGGGTGGGGTATAAACAATAGTTTTGTTTGACAGCAAACATACTAGGTCATACATAGGTCAAAATAAAATGGGACCAATGGGATAAATGGGAAAAATAAAATATACAACATATAATTACATGATAAATTGTGTGACCAACTGATTCAAACAATTTAACTCAAAATTCCCATTCCAGTTTATGAGAACAGAATTAGCACAATGCATTTGTTTAACACAGTGGGCTAAAACGTCGTAATGTCATATGAAAATGAAGTTTATACAGTAAATGATACATATCTATTGAAGGAGCCAAGGAATTGAACATGGCCAGCTGTGCAGGATTTTGAGCTGTATTTATGAGAGCAGCATGTCTGATATTAACATGAACATACACCCCAAAGAGTATACATTTATCAACTTATATTTAGTCTCAAATCAGGTCACAAATGTGCCAACAACTCTTTGGATTAAATTTTCAAGATGCAGACAAATGACCAAATAACTGAATGCATTATTCATTACAATCATTCAGTCTGTTTATTTGGGCCTTTCTATTTTAAATGTGTCTGATCTGACCTCTGACAGCCAATAGGAGATAAAGGTATCCAACACCTTCGTACACATAAGGCTGTACTGATGAGTGTTGGCCGCTGCGTGCGCTAATGAGTCATAAACTAAATGCTGGTGGTCCGAATTAACAAGATGTGGTCAAAAGCTGCATCTTTCATGACTGATGCTCCTCACGGGTGTGTTTTGTCAGCCTTTGTTCACTGTTTGCCCTTGTCGTTTAGTTATGATGTTTACAATCACCTACGCCACAAACTTGTTAGGACTGATTTCCTGCCTTAACGAAACTTTCATCCCCAAACGGCTGTTGCAGCACTAACCACGTGGCGCAGAACATCTCCAAAAGTAACAAGAACTAAGGTAAAACATGGTGATGCTGGTCAATAATTGGCAGGTTTTAGAAAAGATGGACTGTTTCAAACGCCTTGAAATTGGTATCTCCCCGAACATTTCAAGAAACTTTGCTGATCTTCTATATCAGTGTGAAAAGGAAACTTTATAGCTGTTGAGATAAAAAAAAAAAAAAATCTGAACACCAACTCTTAGGAATAAAGACCTGAAATGCATCGAGTCATGAGGAGCTCGGTTCCCAGTAACACTTACCCTGTGGAGATCTGAGCACATATGCAGAAAAATCATTTAAGGCACCTATACCGTGAGCTATACTTTTACAATGCTCTACACACAATATTGTTAACCATTTTCCCCAGAAAATCAGTCTGCTGACTCCAATGATACAGTTGAGGGTCTATAGTTACAGCGCGTGTATTTACTAGAGGATACTTTAGTTTTATTTCTCTGCACTTGAAGCTCAAATTGAAGTTTCTCATGATCATGGCAATGCATGAATTTGATCAACACTTAAATAAATGAAGCCTTCTCTCCATGTGAGGGCAAACACAGGAGCACACACATGTATTTACACTCACACACACACAGCTGCAGACATGTTCCAGACAGAACACATACAGAGTTATGAAGGCCTGTTATGAAATATGAAAAACAAAACTCCAGCTCTGGCTATCGCATGTAGGCCTGTAGTTTTCATCTCAAAACTGAACCGTTGAATCAGTTCATCATAATCTCAAAGGCATGGGTAAAACCCTAAACACGTGTTTGTGTAGATAGTGTGTATGTCACTATAGATGGTTGGTGTGTGGGAGGCCGATGTTGCCTTTATCTTCCGCCCCTCTCTACGCCCTGTGCCACACTAACTCCTGCCTCATGACACCTCACTCGCTCGCACACTGCAGCCTGTGCCACCACTTCCTCCCAGCTGGCATGTCAACGCAGACAACTTCCTCCAGCGCCCAATAACACGTCTCCCCTGATGATTTTTCAGCAGCACCGCTGCCAACAACAAGCATACGCTCACAAACTCATTTATTGACCGGGCTGGTGGAGTGTTTGTGTCACATGCTGTTCTCGTGTTGAGAATGTGAGAAAAAACAAGTGCCTTCCAGTCATGTCAGCATACTCTGACAGTCAACAACAGACATCACATTCGAAATGTGTTGGGAGTGAACGTCGTGATGGATATTTGTCAAAATATGTCTCGCTGTATCCGCCTCTCAACAGAAGGCTACAGGATCGATGACCGTCTGAATGCCTACTTGCTGAAAGTGGCTCTGGAAACATGTGAGTCATAGGTAAATATGTATGTGAGCCAAATGTAAATATGTTTCATGCATTCATCCATAAAACATTGTCTAAATAGTCTTCATCAGATAAATGCCATACTGTGTGTGTTATTCCAGTATAGTCCATGGCACATAGAACAATTAAATCAAATGTCAATACAAGTTCTGCCACTCAGAGTTTAATTAGTGTCACGAATGAAGCCTACATGTCTCTGCATGAATTAAATATGACCTAAACACATGCATGCAGACCTGTGAATCTGCTGAATGTTCCTAATGGGAAACCACCAGTGATGACGAATGATAATTGAATATGTTTTCAATAAGCTCTGTTCGTATGGCTGTAAATAAAAAAAAGCCTACTCATCAGACTAATGAAACAAATGGAGGACATCACTGTGAGCATTAATCCTTATTTTTAACTGTTTGTACACTAAATGATTTGACTTGTAATTGATTTAATTACATTAATTGACAATGAAAAGCATTACTTGTAGTCCTAGGAACTACTCAGTATAAATCACACTCGCAACTAAGGTCAACAAATAACCATTGTCACCAAATAGCCCCACAAGGCTCCACTGAGAGTCTAGACTTTATAAATTGTCATGTAGAAATGTTATATCTCCAGTTTGGTGATTTTCATGTACGTCAGCTGATGGATCACACAGTCCTGTTTGGGGGAGAAACACTTTCAAAATTGACTGTATAGCATCAAAAACATATGGTGGTCAAGCTGGAAAGCGGGCTGTTTCTTTCTTTGATGCTGAAAAGCTGACATTTTAGATATACATAGGTTTCATCCAGCAGCAACGATATCATGATTACTTCTGACATGCAATTAACAGCCCTCACTGCAAGTGTCCACGAGGGTAATAATTTGTTGTAATTTGCTTCATTGCCAGTTGCAAGCCTTTGCAGCACATCATTTTACGGGGAAATTTTGAACAGTGGCTAGGTGAGAAAGCTGAAAACAAACTGCAAAGGTGAGATAAACAGCTCGTCATCACAGATCACAGCTGAGCCTTACCGTTCCAGTGCTGTGCCGCTGTGGGACTTTGCCGGAGCCCGTCCAGACACCTGTCCAGGGCATGCTGGATCCTGTCCTCTGTGCATGAGGTGTGCTGCATCTTCACCCTTCACGTCCTGCAACGGGACAGAGCAGAGAGCCAAAGTTCAGTATCATGTTTAGCAGCTGCTGTAATATGACACATCCTGGCTGGCGTGATAAACTGTTCCATGAGCATTCATATATTCCTCAGAATTCCCAATGTATGCATGCGTGGATAATGCAAACACACACACACACACACACACAGTCATTTTCCACTCACCCTATGCTCTCCATGAATCGCGTGTTATATCTAGCAGTTATTTTGCATGTAGGCGGACTACCAGGTAGGTATGGAAATGATTCCGATAAACAATCACAGGGCAGAGTGTGTGTGTGTGTGTGTGTGTGCGTGTGTGCGTGTGCGTGTTTGCACGTTTATTGCTGTTCTGTTGCAGGCACAGTAGATTTGATCAAAGTTGCCTGTGCTGCTGTGTTGCTATGAAACATTGAAATATATGAAATATTGGACTCCAGATTTCATGTTTTTAGAGAAAATTATTATAAAATTATCCAAACAAACTACATTTATAATTACTAAAATTATGTTGCAATAAAAAAAATTGAACTAATTTTCATTTTTTTCCCCTTTTTATTATTAGGATGTTTTGGCTGCTTAATTTAAGATTATTTCTTTGTTTTTTTTTGTTTTTTTACATTTCATTTCACTAAGTTCTTGATAATTTGGGGCTACTGTCTTGGTTGCTCATTGCCTTTTCCCATGTTGTTTTTGACAGAAATCTGCACAGGATTCAAAGGGTTAACAGACGTTTTAAGAGGGCAGAACAGAGTGGTTGCACTCTTCCCATTGCTGAAACATGAAACCAGAAACATTGCAACTTCTCTGTTATTAATGTATATATAATACAAAATAACTACTCATATCAGCTTTAATTATGGATGGAATTTCCAGTGATCAGCATGTTACATGTACAGCCATGGATTAGGCCTGCAACTGATGTAAGTTTGGCATCAGAGAGTGAGATGTAAATAACTGTGACGAATATCCTGCTTATTTTATTTATTTTTTTTTTAAATCACAACCAGCAGTGGGTGACCAAGTTAAATGTTAACTCAAAGGCCATTTTCATAAAATAATGCAGGTAGCAGTAGTTAGACAATCATGAATGTCCAGTCATGTCATTTCAACTTTAAATCAGGTAGTATACTATACAGAATTATGTGGAGATACATTTCTATGTAGAGTGGGTTATGGCAGGACAGTTGGGAGATACTGAGAGATGCTGATCACTGGACATAGACTTGCGACACTTTTTTCCCTTGATTCAGGGAAAATGAGAAAAACATGGTGACTTCAAAGTATAATTTTAGTTTTTTTAGCCCACAAAATCACATGCACACTGTATATTGCTTTACACATTGACTCATCATGATGTGCTGCACTTCACTTTTTTAACTTTCGGCTTTTCATCATATTTGACTGTTCACGGCAACTGAGGACTCCCCAGGTGTAAAAAGCTGTTTCGGTTCTGTTATGACTACATCACATCAGAAGTTATGCATGACAGGACAATAGGAGCGTCCCATCACCAACTGAAAAAAAGTTTCAGATTTATAAAACATGGCTCGCTTTAAAGCAGACAAACAGCATTCATGGGGACAGTTTGACGCAGACTGAATTACAATGCAATTAACTTAGAGACATAACATTAGGTTTGAATTATAAGGCTCTATCTGGCTTTTGTAATCAAAACTGAATTATTTATGCAGGCCTGTTCATGATCTTTGAATCTTAGTGCATGCATGCGTGGTGAATTTTTTTTTTTTTTTTTTTTTAAACATTTCCCTTTTGGGGCTAAATATTTAAAACAGTAGAAAGTAAATACCAGTTACCGCCAACTTTTCTGCCAAATCTTTGATGCTCAGTATCTCTGAGCTGCTCTCCACACAGATGAAACTTTGCAACTTTTGCAAGTCCAAGCTCTCAAGGTTGAGTTTCAGATATAGTTTATAGTAAGCTATCGTGCTGTTTTGTTCTAGTTATGAGCCTGTTTATACATAATGGCATTTCAAGTGACTTCATCTCTTGATTATACAGAGCTGCAGGAAAGCACAGGTTCTTTTTATGGCTGGAGCTGCTGCATCCCTAGTAAGGCCAGCTCACAAAAATGACTCCATATTTATCCAAATTATGTCTCCTAAGAGGCACCAATTCTCAAAAATATTCCTCCTCTCCTGGAATTTGTTTGGAGTCCTTTAACATATTTGGACAGCGCTCAAGCTAAATACTAACTCATTTTGCATACACAGAGAGTGTTATTTTCAAAACTTTGTGCTTATTTCACAATGTTTCTGCGGACCAGGCTGGCCGGGTAACAGTTGTTATGTCTTGGGGCGAGGTTGGTGTCTAGTGATTTTCTGAAAGATGAGGGCTTTTGTTCCCAAACATTTACAGTAGTATTGGCTGGGCAGTGAGTTTCAAAAGCCAGAAAGATCAGCAACTGGTGAGGTAAGAGTCATTGGGACTGATCAATAACTCTATTAACTCCCCACAGACATATTAGGTTCACTTTGTACTATGGAGCACAGACCTGGACTTGTGGGATTTTTAGTATTCGTCTTGAAATTTTACTCAACTGAAAACTTGAGATGAAATTAAAAGATTCTTTGTTCGTATGATTTCATTAATTTTGTTGTTTTAGATCATCGGCCGTTCAGAGAAAAACTTGAACTTTTGTCGCACTTCCAGAGGAAAGTTGTCAGTGTCACTGGGGAAAACCACAGTGTTGCTGCTGATGATAGATGTTGCTGCTTGGTATATTTTTAAAGACTGTGCGACATCTTCTCTTTCCTCATGATGGAGTTTTGTCATGGAAATAGACTCAAACATGGGGAAGTATGTCCAAATTTGAGAAGCAGCACAAAAAAACATGTCCTTTAAAGAAGCAGCGAAACTTTTAAAATATTTTGGTTTTTAGAACTTGAGAAGGCAAGCAGTTTGTGCTGGCATTGATAGCCAAATTATCTAATCTTTAATCACCTTATCAGATTCCTTTAACCTTCAAAACCCCATCATCCCAATAGTACTTGCTCGGCAAATGGCAACGAAAGGTTTCACTGTTTCTCAGTCTAAAGCTGATATTTGACAGATGGACAGAAATGAGCAATGATGTCAAAGAATGACAAACAACAAGATAATTATGCCTGATTTCATCTTCTCAAAAATTCCCCAGAAAGTGTGAAAACTTCCCCATCTGACATGCATGCCACATAGATAAAGGCTGTCAAGTGAAATGGTGTCAATGAATGACTCACTCACACTCCCACACACCCAATGACTCCCATACACACACAAACACAGGCACATATGAGTGCAATGCTAAGAGAAGATGTCACAAATCACAGTAAATGTAAGTTTGTAAAAATGGGATACAGACAATACAGAGCACGCCAACACATACATGGAAGTGCGTGTGATATGTTTTACAGACACAGTATCTGTATCAGTATCAATCGACTGGCACCCACATGCAAACACACACATGCACACAGTGTGTGCATGTGCACACATGCACATGCACACACTGTACACAGACACACACGCATCCATACATTCATGCCTCCTGGACGACCTCATCATAAACACCGGTGGGGAACTGGGACAGGAAGCTCATGCAAACCAAAGTTCAGGAGGCCAGAGGAACGAAACTCAGCTATCACCCAGCACTTCACTTCTGTCCCTACGGTTACCATTCAGCAACAACAATACCAACAGCTCCAGATGTAAACAACACATCCATGTAGCCCTTTTCTCAGCCCTCCTGCCTCCCCTGAGGTGCATTGTGTCTGCGGGGTGTCCTGAGTGGCACTGAGCATGGGACGCAGAGCCGTGCCTGTTGGATGGTTGAGCTGAGGACTCCGGTCATTGTCAGAGCTGCACAGTGCTGGACAGCGGCCAGGTGAGAGTGGAAGGAACTACAGTAATAAGTCAGAGCCATTATGTTTGCCGCGTCCAGACCGGGAGTTCAATGGAGACACGTAACGGTAATAAATAAAGCTGGGACTTTATATGAGGTGGCATTACACAGTGAAAGTGTTGGTGTGGGACAGTGAACTAAACTGAAATTTTAATCATTATCATCATTAGTACTAGTAGAGGTGGTAGGAGTAGTAGTATTAGTATTAGTACCAGTAGCAGGAACAGCTTTAGTAGCACTAGTGGTAATACTTGAGTATTTTAAGGACTATATGTTTAGAATGAAGGGTCACTGGAGGATTTTAGAGCTCTCCTTTGAACCGAAATATATTTTTCCTTGACCCTCCCCAGGCGATTGGAAAAAAATGTTTTACCCTCGCCTACCAAATGTTATACTGTAAAATAATGTTCAATGTATACTCAGTCAAATATTTTTGGTCTTTTTCCTCATCCTCAATTATGTGAAGAAAAAGACTCTCTATTGCCATTGGCTCATCACTGAGTATAATGAATTGTTTCCCTGATTTAACCCTGTAGATTAAAGCAGGAATGCCCAGTGCCCAGTTTAAGAGGCAATCCCAAAATCGCTCATTCTGGATATACTGTCATTCAAATAACAACAAAACTCACGCAAAGTTAAAATCAAGCCATCCACGTGGCTTGTGGCCGTTGTTGTGAGGCAGCAGCAAGTCCTCCAGGGCTCGTTTGATTCCCCTCGGTTTGTTGTCTTACTTTTTCTCCAAGCAATTTCGATTCTAACGAGACTATCTTTAGCAGACGCAGGCTGCAGCGAAACCTTTAAGAGACCCAAAGAAAAACGAAAAAAGGATTAGGCACGTATTTTCATTGTGAGTTATACATGGCTGTTGTTGAGTCGATACATTTTGTGCTTTTTCCTCATTTTTGAGAGCGAAATCTAAACAGTCGGCACTTCAACTGACCCTCAGCAATTTTTCAATAATCTAGAGTGTAATATGGATCTAAACAATTAGTGTGGTGACAAAAGGAGACCTTTCGGTTCTGGCTTTGTATGGACGTCAATGTTAAACCACGCCGAAACAATGAAAACAGCCACAGAGAACAACTTGGGCTCACGACCATATGGTTTTATATGAAGTGATACCTTCTTGTAGTTTCACTGCACCTAGGTTTGCAGCACTGAGAGTGTCCACTTAATTTTTTTTTTACTCTTGCACAAGTGTGCAGTAAAGACAAACACAAATTGAAGCCATGGGATTGCCATGCAGTGCCTTTGCACAGGTCTTACAATGAGTAAATATCAAATTTTAAGTATATTAAAATTGGTATTTATACAGTAGATTCCTGAGGGGAAGGATGAACTGATGGGAGATAACAACTCTGCAGATTTTAGGTTCAACTGTAACTGTAACTCTGAATACCGGGCAATTGTTGTGCAACCATTACAAGTTTCTAAATATTCAGTCCTTGTATCAGCTCTATCGATCAGTTAGAATGACAAAAAAAAAAAAAAAAAAACTTTTTAAAGTTAATTAATAGCAAAAACTAGTCCAAATTCCAATGTGTCAGGTTAGTTGTTTACGTACAGTAGAGTTGTGAGTGGTGTTGCAAATGCATGAGTCTATGTTCTTTCATAAGAGGATGTATGCAGAACATCCCTGAGAGTCAACAAGGTCACTTCCACTTTTTCACTTGTTGCAACAGCTTGGCAATAACAAGCACTGCTTACAGTTGCAAACCAATTTTAATATCCAGAAGTTTCCCATTCCCCGTCATGCTTACCAGCTTACCAGCTAATCACCACCACAAAAATAAGAGAGCCATTTTTGAAATGACTTGAATATTCCATTAATCAGGCATGAGCTCAAAAACAGTGCAGTTTGCTGAATGTTTACCCACGCTTTCCTGTTTCAATCCTGGTACCTCGAGAATGGTGGTTTGGTTAATTAAGAGTCCCTTGGGCAATAAATGGTACATGGTTGGAAACCACTTGTCTAAACACAGCAATGACAATAGGGAAATTCAGTGTGTTTCATAGTCAAACATAACAAAGGCTCTAGTGAATGAAGTGCCTAGTTTTTCCTCTCGCTGCTGTAGCCTCACTGTGCACATTACCAATAACATCCAGATCAATGCACTGATGACTCCCCCTCATTTCACTCCATCTCTCTCTCACTGATCACTCTACCACATGTTTTTGAACTCATTCAGGCAGCATTTGATGAATGGTGGCCGAGTTCAACATCAACCAAAACAAGCACAACACATTCACAGTCTGATTTTTAACCATTTTGAACTGATATCAGAAAGTTATTTAGGTTCTGACTTCACAAAATTACACAAGTAACATCTACAGATGATTACCGACATCATTTCAACTTCAACTTATCTGTTATATTTATATTCTGTCGTATCGTATCTATTTGATGTTAAAATAGTTGCTGAGATCGAGTGCAACATGTACATCTCCCTCTGTCCTGTCTAATTTTTCTTTTCTCTTGTTCTCCTTGACTTCCCACTATCAACTTTTCATGCACTGTCCATCCAGCTTTGCCTCTCTCTGTATTTCTCATGCTATCCTTGATTCCCTCTCCCTGCTTCTACCTTTTCGCACCCCTCCTCCCATCTCCCATCTCTCCCACTGATCCCATTACCAACTGCTTCCTAACAGGAAGAGAGCTTCCCTGCTCAGCTGAGGAAGCAGGTGCCTCCCTATTGTTGTGGTGTGATCAGACGCTCAGATATACTCCCACAGACCAAGGAGGAGAGCTGCTGGGTGTGTGTGTGTGTGTGTACGTGTGTGATTTTGCTGAACCCCCCCTCTCCCATCCCCCCTCCTTCGATTGATACAGTCTGATATTCTCATTCAGTCTTCCTGTTGGCCCAAGGCGCTGTGATCCCCCCTTTTCTCCGTCTCTCTCCACTGACCTGGTGGATGTGAACCGACCTCTTATGGCTTTAGGAAATAACAGCAGTCCAACACTAAAGCTCTACAGTAACTAAGTGCTTCCTTTTTGTTCAAACAACCACTACCGGTGAGAGCTGGGATTTCTCCTGCTCAGGGCCAAACAGGGGCAGCACAGCGGCTGCAAAGGGTCTAGTAAAGTTTAACCCCTCTGGGATGTTATCCAAGTACAGGATTGTTGAAAGTCTTACTATAACAAACATCTTGGCAATTTAACCTACTTTCCATTGTCATATTTGATATTTCTCCTCCCTGCTGGTTTGGATGTTAGCAGCAACCCGGCAGCCTGCTGGAAAGGATCTCTTGTGTTTTGCGGTAAACTGGAGGAACAAAAAAAGTGGATAAAATAAAGCATGAAGCAGATCACTGGGGCTGCTGTTTGTCGTATAATGTTTTTTTTTTTCCAGTTTTAGAAAGCATCAGAAAATCTAATTTCATAGCGGTTTCACAGTATATTCATAAAAGCTGACGCAAAGTGGCGTTCAAATGAATGAAATGCAGTCAGATATTACTGCTAGATATAACTGCTGGGTTTGACTGATTCAATCAAGTTTCGGGACATGATGTTTGGCAAGATTATATGGAATGGAACAGGAAAAGGAAGTTCAAAGATGTAAATTTACAAATTACCCAAAAGACTCCAGCCAGTCTCTCACAACACCACTAACCTACTGTATCCTCTGTTCAGCCACACGTTCTTAACTAAATCTTACTGTACACTCTCTACGTACAGTGTTTTCCACTATTTTACTATGTTGTTGTTTCACAGAGGAGGATCATAATCATTCCATGTAAACCTTTGATCTTTGGATTCTCAGTAAGCACTGATAATCACATCATGACACCGCCATGAATGCAAATACCAGCTCCTGTAATATCAGGTTATTACTTCCAACACCAGGCAACAGAGAGCCAGTCAAGGCATCACACAATGATGGTACAGATGGCCTGGCAATAAGAAAGCCATTCAGTTGCATTACATTTGTTTAAGTGTGATATGGGGAAAAACATTTCATACGGCTTACGTCAGTGAGTTGTGTTGTGTAACAGGTGTGTTGTGCATGTGTGCACGGCGTGTGTGTGTGTGTGTGTGTGTGTGTGTTTGTGTGACGGAGGGTGGGGGTGGAGTGGGGTTGCTGAAAAGCGAGTGTGTAGTAAAGGTTGAGATGAAGATTTGGTCGATACCACAGCCAAAAAGAGACAAACAGGAAGCAATGCTGTGAAAAACACACTCGCAAAAACTGCTAGGTGTGAAATAAAAAAAAAAAAAAGAAATTAGAAAGCTTTCTAAGTAACACAGGCGGACTGACCCTCCTCTCTCTCTACATGAATAATCTCTGAAACAGATTATTAGAGGGAATGGTGTGGGAATATTTTTGTCTCTCTCACTTGTCGCACAGACACACATTTTTTCATCAGAGTCATTAATCACAATGCTTCATTCATTTCACGGCTGGCACAAGATCTCTCCACAGACAGTTTTTATTTCACAACATGAGGAGGTGACTGTGCTGCTTGCTGATTACGTAACTGAACCATTTCGAAGAAAACTTGGTGACCCCATGCTGTTTGTATGCGGGATGTCACCATCTGACAAAGTGGATGCAAGCTGCAGGGACAAAAATATTATTTGCTGCTTTCTTGAACAGCCCCCCACCCCCATGTGTTTAAAGGGAAACGTAATGGCCATGAGGCAGATTTCAATATGAGCAGGAATGTAGTGGGGAGTAAATACATTCATCTCTAGAGAAAAGAGTCCAAAACTGTTCATTTAGTCCATTGTCAGTGTGACTCTTGGGCTCAGGCTTGTGTATTTTCAGTTTTCATAGCTTGACATGTTTTATTTGCTAAAGCTCTGGGGTTTTCTGTCACCAATATCAAGTGACACTTCTAAACATTCATTTGGATCCATCTTTAAATCCACTGACATTCACTGAAAAATCTTTGTTTATGTTGGGTTGTTTGACTGATTAGCTCATTGCAGAAGTGTGACAGAACTGTGAAAACAGCATGAAAACAAACAAGTCACACAGATGACTTCCTTTTAGAAGTCAACATCCCTTCAAAATCCACATGCACCCTTTCAAACACACACGCTTACACACACATTAGTTGCTGATGACAGTTCACCCACCTTTTACTTATGACTGCATCAACCGTTCACAAACCCTGAATATAAAGTGACCCAGTGGCTCAATTACAGTTACAGTTGGCACCTTAAGTGACCTTGAACCAATTACATTGATGTTTCCCTTTGTGGCTGCGAGGTGTTGATCGTGAGGCTGCCGAATTCAGGCATAGCCGCAAGTTGTTTTCTGTGGGTTGTATCTTTCAAAAACCACTGAAGACAGTAAACAGGGACAGTAGACATCTTTCATTCAAACGCGAATGCAGGCTTACGAAAAAATAGAATTTCAAGTACCAACTGCACATATAAATGTTCAAATCAGTTGGACTTGAGGCAGATGAACCTCAATGAAAAATGAAGCCACAATACGGTGCAAGATGCAGATACTGACACAGATCTCTCAGATCAACAGTTAACCTGACTGGCCTGAATCAGTGCTCCCATTTAGTGCGAGAACATTTAAACAGAGTGCGCCGAGGCAGCAGACACGTGTCTCTGCCTCTGCTTCCTCAATGTGTTTTAATGATCGAGAGACTAATCATATGGAGGATCTAAAGCAGAAGCAGAAGTCCCCCACCATGGTTCGATGGTGGGGGCCACTTCCTCTTCTGTCAGTGATGTCACCATGACAGCCCCCTGCTTTTCCCCATCACCGCGACCCCGACACTGTCTGTTGCATATTCTGATTAGGAATAACGTAGCCGGGCTCGTCACACCTCAGACACACCAGCACCATGATATAAAGTGTTCGTACAAGTCAGACTAAAAAAAATAAAATAAAAAAAACAACACAACATAGAAGGCCAAAACTCTCACGCAGAAATAATAATGATCACCTTAAAATGTAAAAAACAAAATAAAACAAAAAAAGACAACATAAAAGAAAAGCAAAGTCTTCCAAAAACATTTTCAACCCTTTCACAGTAACACTTGCTTACACAGCATTGGTCATAAATGGATTAATAAATCATGCCAGGACAGTCTTGGAAACTTATAGGCAGCATGTCCAATATGCTGTCATTGCATCTGTCAAAATTGATTAAAATAACATGCAAACATGCTTCTACTTCCAAATCAACACTACCACTTTGGTGTCACTTTGTTCCCTGAACATTACGGCTGACAAAAGACAAACCTGATGCTCTGCTGATTCTGCTGCCACTTGGTTTGAGCTGGCCACATCTACAGCAAGTCCACAGCCTCTGTTTTCTTACCTGCAGTTTATCGTCCGGCACCCATAGCCTCTGTGTGCGTCTACAAGTCCAAGCCAAAGTGTGTGAAACTCAATTCCACTTCCATTCATTCAGTAGACGAGTGATGAGAGCGACGAAGCCACATCCTTGGCACAGTGGTGCAATTCAGTGAAACAAGAGCAAAGTGAGCCAGCGGTGACGAGTGGCAGTCCTCTACTGCTGGCAAAGCCTTCTGCGCTTCACACACACTCACACCGCGCCTCACAAACACAGGGCAAACAGGAAGTGTATGAGAAAGGTGCATGTGAGCACAATGAGGAAGGCTGGCGGTGTGTGTGTATGTAGCGGTTTGGTAGAAGTAGGTGGGAAGTGTGTATGTGTATGTGTGTGTGAGCATGTGTGTTTGAAAGGGTGCATGTGGATTTTGAAGGGATGTTGACTTCTAAAAGGAAGTCATCTGTGTGACTTGTTTGTTTTCATGCTATTTTCACAGTTCTGCCGCAGTTCTGCATTGTTTGGATGTCGTGACTTTGTTCATCATCTTGTGAGGCTGGATTATTATTACTGGTGACACTGTACCTTGTTTTTGTCATAAGCCACTGAAAACAATAACAGCTTTTGTTTTTAAGTTATACTGACTCTCTCTAACCAATCAAAATCACTGATGCACCCCTGGAAACCCACAGATTGCTTATTTATTAATAAGCAATTTTCGTAATCCTAATATAGGTAATTGCATCAGTCAGTAAAATCAAGGACAAGGTATTACTTAAAAGCCATGAATCATCTTATATGAGGAGTGGGAAGGTTTTTTTTTTTTTTTTTTTAAATGATGACTTATTAGAAAGTTATTATTAATTATTTTTCAGTTTGTTGCCTCAAAGTGTATTGGGCCGTAGTCCTGATCCCCATCTGCATCCCTCTCGTTCAGGGAAACCGATTCCCCACTTCCCCCTCCTGGGGCTGCTTTGCCTGACATTTACATTTTATGAGTTAGTGTGAATTCCCCTTGTCTTGAAGAGAAGGAAATGTGGCCACAAAGCCATGTTTGAAAACACCAACAGTAAACATGGAAATTATTCAAAGTAGCGCTTCGTTTGGACTCACAAGAAAAATTTGAATTTAAAGCTTTATCTCTGGCTCTGTGTCAATATCTGAAACTATGTACAACCCAGTGTTTTTAACATGACAGGAGATCCAGGATATGTTATGGAAATTACTGCTCCCAGTTAGTTTCATGTTTTCACAGATGTTGATCAAGAGATGAACAAAGTCCACTGATGAAAGGAATGAAGGAGAAAGATTCACAGCAGCATTCACGGTGTGGGATGCTGTTTAGCCATTGTTCTGGTCTGTCTGTTTCTTTGCAAGATGTTAATGAATGACTAACAATATCACATTTGAATTCCCGCAGCTCCCTTCTAGCCGACCTCCCGCCCTCTAATCTGTCTGACTGTTGCTGCTTGTATCAAATCAATAATCCTGCTGCTTTCACACAAGGATGGCCATCGCTCTACAATGCCTGGACTCTTCCCTCCCTCCTGAATGACCTCCCCATTGTGATCAGACTCACATTGCCGAATGGTTTTAAATCACTGATGAGACAAGTGTGAGGAAGAGGTGCCACTGGGTTATCAACCTGACAGAGGAGGGGATAAAAGGACAGTCAAAAAAAAAAAAAAAAAAAAAGACCGAAAGACAATGATTGCAGGAGATAGAAAAACAAAACCCAAGTTGAGAGAGAGAGAATTCAGGGCGATGAACCTGACTAATAATGAAAAAAAAAAAAAACCTACAAAGACAGAGGCAGCAGAGGAGGCGATGGTACACAAAGAGCAGGGGTTTGAAATGTGCTTTGAGTAAAAATGAAAGTTATATGCATTTGGATGAGAACAGTAAATCGGTTGACTGAGAAAGTCAGGGACTATACCCTCAGAAAAAAAATCAGAGGCTATACAAAAATAACAGAAAGAAGGTAATGAGATCTTTAGAGATACATCATACCTATCATGCCTATCACTTTTCATAACCTCAGTCTATGTCTGCTTTTGTTCTTTTTTCCCCCTGGCACTTTAGCAGTGATAAAGATGCTACTTTAATATACAAGCTCATAATTTGCAATGCTCTGTTATGTTTACCAGAGGTGCAAGTGTGTAGGATTTTCATTAGGGTCCTTTTGGAAATGTGTAGGCCTATATGTGAAATGCCTATGAAAGTAACCTATAAAAATTGATGGCTCACATATTGCCACGGCAGCTGTGGGGATTTTTCAGTGCAGCTGTACGAGCTGGACGATTGCTTTTTTCTGTTTTACATTTTTATACGATTCAACTTACTGCTGGAGGTGTTTCATTTGCTACAAGAACACATTTCAAGTTCCTTGGTGTCCCAATAAGGTCATCAGGGAACTTGAACTTCTTCATAGAAACTGTGTTGTTTGTTTTGGTTTGAAAGTGTTCAGCTTCGTTACCATCGGCTGTAGGTTTGCTGTCACTGCTGGCTGTCCTTTCGCTTCACTGGGCTGAGGCTTGATCAGCTCTATATTACTGTAACACATGAAAGAGCTAAAATAGTCAACAAGATAACAAAGGATTTACATAAAGTATTGATATAAAAAGGCCTCTGGTTGCATATTAGGACTGTTCTCTCAAAGAAATAATTATTCTGTCCTGATTTTAAAGAGAAATTCCTCTTCAGTGAAATGACATTTTGTCATGCCTCTCTGACTGCTTTCCCTCCAGTTTGATCAACCTTGCTGAAAACAAACTGAAGCCGAGGTGATCATACAGGTTGAGAGAGACTAATGACCTTTCAGAGCTTCTTACTGTAGTTTGACTCACTCACCTTATTGTCTTGCCTTCATTACTCAGTCATAAATAACTCCACAGCTCCTGCCACTCCTCTAATCCAACCAGATTTTTGTTTAAAGAGCTTGTTGAACACATTGAAGGTCATTGCCTATGACATACTCTCTTCCTTGCACTGCTATGCATACATTCTCCTAAAAAATTATACAAACCTTTGACAGAAATGTGAAATTGCAACCACTTTCGTCATCAGCAGAATGACTTATTAGAAGAAAGGAATCCTATCTGTAATGTAAGTGCTGCTCAAAGTGTGAAAACAGGAAATATTTAGCTGTGCTCTATACAGCTTCAGTTCAGTCAGTAGCAACAAAAGCCCTTGCAAATGATTCTGTTGGCATCCCAGCTGTGGTATAAGAGATACACAGGTTATGTTTACCTATGTAAAACAAAAAAAAAATGCACAGAGAGAGACTTTTATGTACAAAGTCAGTAGTGTTTAAACATTTGATGTACTCAAGGAACAAAATTTAAACCCAGGCACAAAATTTAAACCCAACTCACGTTGCTGTTGCTCCTCATAAGATCAAATTGCTTGCCTTTAAATGTAACATGTGAATGCAGGTCTTTGATAAATGCACTGAAGGAAATCTTAGAAATGTGTTTGGGTAAATATATCAAAACTCTTTGAATGTAAACCAGTGAAGGTACACGGTTACCTCCAGACCTGCAGCAACCACTGATCCCTACTTTAAGCACACAAACGTGACTAATAAATAAAGAAATGGTGATATGCTACCACCTTCTGGAAGATGAAGAAAACGTCCAGTATTTAAACGGTTGAGTCTTTTTTTTTTATTGCCACAAGATGGCGCCTTTATTTCTATTGTCCACGTTCAACAGGTCTGTCGTGGAGGGATTGAACCGGATCAAGCAGTTTGCACTAGGAGGAGACAGCAGGAGTGTTGTATCAAACAAAACATGCAGCTGTCGTACAGGCATTGGTAAATTTGAATTTCTCAGCATCTGATGGCGTTTACAATGAACTTAATCAGAAACTGAGAAGTTATGAGTTGCTCTGTGTTTCATCTCTTATCCCTCAGTGCTGTCGTGATGAGACCCACTCAGGTAAATTCAACATCAAAGTGGTAGGTTCATCATTTTACTCTCAATGACTGTAGAGTTTACTTTGGGTGAACCCACTGGCTGTTAGAAAAAAAAAAAATCTTAGCCACTCATTTGAAGCGCAGGGTGTTTATCAATTTATTGATGTTTACACTGAGAGTTGCACTTGCGAGCCCACAAGACAGATGAGAATAAACAACAACCGCACATTACAAGTTATTTTATGCTCAGTGTGATTTTCTTTTCTGTCATCCAATTAAAAATATCAAGGGACTCCACTTAAGGTTCATATGGAAAGATAAAACACTGACCAGTGCATTGAACTGAACAGCTTTTGTACATCCCTAAACTCTCTTTAAATTTTTAAGTTATAGGAACTTACACTGTTTGTGTGGAAATTGTTTTTATAAACATTCTTTAGGCTATGGTATTTTTCCCCCCTCATTTTAATATTTCTTTAGTATCCCTCCTTTATAGCTGTAGGGCCAGTATAGTATAGTATGGGAATGTTTTTGTTATGATGTTTGTATGTTTGTATGTTAGCAATTGTTAGGTCAGTGTAATTATTTTCATATTCTCCAAATCATATTGCTTTAAGTGAAGTCTCTAAACGAGAAATTGAGAAAATAGAAAAGAAATGGCTAATATTTAGACCTTTTTGTCCATGGCTACACGTGAAGGCATGATCTGTGCAGCCTTAACTGTGAAAACAACTGAAGCCGTGCGTAATCCCTGCAGAGACTTTTTTCTCCTCCCAGGAGCGTCAGTTCCCTGAACCCTGCAAGTCCCTGCATTTACCACGAAAACATCCGAAGATCTGGCGACAGGGTGGAGCAGTGACTGACAAGATACTGCAATTTGCCTAATATGATTAATGATTGGGCATCACTAAATGCGCGCAACTCAGGAAACATTTATCCTGAGTGTGTTTCCCCTGTGTGCGTGTGGTTTTGGGGAGGATTTGGCTTCCAAATAAATTTTGCTTGATCTGTTCTCTCCGTTAAGATGACAAACTCTGCATGGTTACATTTGGTCTCATTCAGGCTAAGGTATGGCAAGTGGCCAGCCGACGCCCATGGCTCCCCCTTCCTCCTTTTTTTCTTTCTTGCGGCAAATTGCATCTCCCAGCACGTCAATCTCCCTGTATCTCTTCATTGACGCGCTACCAGTGGATGTCGTTGTTTAGCATGGTGTCACCCTTCAGGATGAGCTGACCTCAAGCTGTGCCAAGATCCGTCCTTCGCTTTCCACCGCAGACAGAGGAAAGAGAAGGAGGGAGAGAGAGAGAGAGAGAGAGAGAGAGAGAGAGAGAGAGAGAGAGAGAGAGATGAGAAAAGACGGGCAAGAGGAGTGGAACTGCTATAAGGACACTAGCGACTCTTATATTCAGCCGCTCCTGTATTTTTAAGCAGGAGATTGAAGGAACAAACAACACAACAAGAGGAGCATTAGAGTAAAGTACCACCGCTGGCATTTTGACATCTATTCTGGATTGGTGATTTTTAATTTTTTTTGTTTTGTTTATTCTCAGGTATAGTGTGCTTTAAATAGATTTCACACATCCTAATTTGACGGGTTGAAATTATTCCTGGAGCAAGATGATTGACAGTCTGTGATTAAATCCATAACTGTCCCAGTGCTGGTGTTTGTAAAAAAAAAAAAAAAAAAAAATGTTTGCTGTAGAGAATCAAAACAAATGCACTGATAACGCTGTTTTCTTTAACTTGTGTCATCAACAAACTTTAATCTCACTCTCTTCCCACATGGCTGCTGTTTCCCCCCAGTTTCCTCCAGCGACAGAGGCACTACAGGACCGAGGGAACTACCATGATAAGGGCTGTGGATGTTGTGCTGACTGTGGTGCTCACTGTGTCCCTGTCGTGCCGGAGCGCCCTCGGAGGCTACGGGATGAGCCTGTTCGCGGCGCAGACCTCTCCCCCGGACCCCTGCTACGACGAGCACGGCAACCCGAGGCGCTGCATCCCCGACTTTGTCAACTCCGCTTTCGGGAAGGAGGTGCGGGTCTCCAGCACCTGCGGCAAGACGCCGACCCGGTACTGTGTGGTGACGGCGCCGGAGAAGGGCGACGAGAGGACAAGAAACTGCCACACCTGCGACGCCTCGGACCCCAAAAAATACCACCCACCGGCGTACCTGACGGACCTCAACAACCCGCACAACCTCACCTGCTGGCAGTCGGAGAACTTCATCCAGTACCCGCAAAATGTCACCCTGACTCTGTCCCTGGGTAAGAAGTTTGAGGTCACTTATGTGAGCCTGCAGTTCTGCTCGCCCCGACCAGAATCCATGGCCATTTACAAGTCCATGGACTACGGGAAATCTTGGGTACCCTTCCAGTTTTACTCGACCCAGTGCAGGAAGATGTACAACAAGCCCAACAGGGCCGCTATCACGAAGCAGAACGAGCAAGAGGCCGTTTGCACGGATTCCCACACCGACATGCACCCTCTCTCCGGTGGCCTCATCGCCTTCAGCACCCTGGACGGCAGACCGTCGGCGCACGACTTCGACAACTCGCCGGTGCTCCAGGACTGGGTCACGGCCACCGATATTAAAGTGACCTTCAGTCGGTTGCACACTTTCGGCGACGAGAACGAGGATGACTCGGAGCTGGCCCGGGACTCTTACTTTTACGCCGTGTCGGACTTGCAGGTCGGGGGGAGATGCAAATGCAACGGGCACGCGTCTCGGTGCGTAAAGGACCGGGATGGGAGTCTGGTGTGTGAGTGCAAGCACAATACCGCCGGGCCGGAGTGCGACAGGTGCAAACCTTTCCACTACGACAGACCGTGGCAAAGAGCCACAGCCAGGGAGGCCAACGAGTGTGTCGGTGAGTCCATCCAAATTCCTCCCGATGCATCCATCCCGCATCCTACATGACACGCAGCCTAACTGTGATGGCTTCAGGCAGAGGAGCAGGTCTGTTTGAGATGCAGGATAAATTTATTTTGGTTGGAGGACAGATGCGATTTAGTTCAAGTGCTGAGGAAAAACAGCTTAATGAGAGGAGGGAGACCAAGCATTATTAAATACCCGGATAGGATAGTCAGTGGAATAAAAAAAAAAAAAAAAAAAAGATCTGAGTAATGAGTTATTCCAGTGGGAAAAAACAGGATCTAAATTATTGTCTGAATTATTATTATTATTATTATTATTATTATTATTATTATTATTATGAAATTCGTTAGATTTAACGACTACTCTGTGAGTAATCTTATCCCTAATTCATCAGACCCAAAGCTGAACATCTCTGGTTTCTAACCAAAACCACAGCAAGGCCCATTTTCAGTGATTTTATGGCGCACGTCCACAAGCATAAAATTGTGTTTTAGTCACATGCAACATGAATATGCAATTTGAAAGCCATAAGTCAATTTAGCCCGTTGCAGGCCATAGCTCAAATATAGGCTTAAAACCACCTCAAAAGGGACCACTGCGCCTCACCATCCGCAGGAATATTTCTCATGGCTCAACTTTACCACTGCAATAAAGCGATGCTTTTTAATTTATCTGAGGGGTTCTGCAACAAGCCCACCACAGTCGTAATTGAAGGCAGATTTTTATTTTCACATAATTATTTCCACATCAAAGTCAGTTAACCTATTAGTGCAACAATGTGTCAAAAAGCCAGGTGTTGTAGATAGTTACATAAGAATAATCACGTTATTATTATTCTTATTCTTATTATTATGATTATTATCATTATATTAAAATTGTTACTTGTTAATTAATGTAGTTTGGCTTCATTGGAAATATATTATTTTTTAAAACATAGTTTCAGTGTAATAGCAATACTGCTTATTACTTTAATTTTGATAGTGCCACAATTAATATTACTTCAGTTGATATTTATTGTGTTGATTATCAAGCCATTTATAAAACCTAGAAAGATCCTACAAGAAAAGGGTTGCCTGCATTTAAGTGTATTTGATAAAGCCTTCCTTGCTTTTCTAAAAAAAAAAAAAAAAAAAAAAAAAGAAGTTAAGTCTTACAGAAAAAAGTGGCTTATCTTTGATAAATGTGGACTGTTTGTGGAACTGCTGCTCTCTGTCTGAGCTCTGTGTCTGAGAGCCAGACTGCTTCATCAGCTGCTGATCTGTGGCAATTCAGGGATCAAAGTTACAGTAGTTTCAGTAGTTGTGTTTTACTACAGCCTTGCACGGAGATATAGATTACACTTACTGTATCCAGGATGACTAGACAGACATGTCAGTTTCAAATCAGCAGGCGCTATAAAGATAAAGTGACATATATGAGGCTGGAGATACAGATGAGGGGGGAAAGCTGAACTTGAGGGAGAATGCAAAACAAATGCTTGTGTGGCTGAATGAAATTGCTAAATTATGTCTCATGCAGAGGCTGATTGATGGAGCTGAAAACCATGTGGGAGTTTTTCTCACACACTTTGCATTCTTCGGAAAGAGTAATCAATGCTGCGGCTTGATGATTTTATAAAGTCTTGTACTTGGATTCAGCATGTATGCACCATGCTCCCTTAGGCCAAAAGACATTTGGTTGTGACCACTGACTTTGAGTCAGGCTGCCCAGCTTTATTTTTTTTTATACTTGGATATAAAAGCTTGAGGATCACAGAATAACAGAGTTGGAGAAATTCAGTGATGTTGATGGTGCTGATGATGAGGAGGAGGAGGTGTAAAGGGAGGAGGAAGAAGAGGAGAAACAGCAGCACAAAGAGAGGGAGGACGATGTCTGTGATAGATGTGGAGAGTTAAATCTCAGTGTGACTCCATACAATCACAGAGAGACGCAGCTGACTTGTAGTAACACACACCAATTCTGTATTTTCCATTCCGTAGCGGGCCTGCAGAGAAAGAGGCTCTATACTGTTTGACAGTCACCTGTGGCACATGTCAGCGATTTTGACACATGGCAGCTGTTTAAAAGGTTTTTGTTTGCTGGCGTTGTCCATTTCTAAAGCTCACAGACGTCCTCGTTGGCAGATGTGAACGTGTTGTTAGATCAACAGGCACAGCTTTGTGGAAATGTCTGTGCTCTGTGTGACTGTAGCAGCTACCTGGGTGCACCGGGGTGAGGGTCACAATGTCTTGTATAAAAACCAGGTAATGAAGCTGTAGCAGGATCTCATCCTTTTTTTCCGCTTTAAATATTAATTTGAAAATACACTATATTTTAGAGGTCGGTCAAACCCCATTGTATGTTTTTTTTCCCTACATATTATCCAGCATTCACTTCATGACAGATGACTCCATTATATTGATAAGCTTTATAAAGCAGTCCATTCTCGCTCTCTACATTTTTAAATCCGTCTGTTAACAAAGAGTCCAGCAGCAGATTAAATGTAAATGGCTATTTGAGCAACATTACAAGCTGTTAATAGTAATAACTGCAATAGTCAAAGCCACAGCACCCAGACAGATGTAAGAAATACTCCTGTCTTCCTTGAAAATTTATGTATGACAGAGAAGTGCCAGGTAAAGATATAACAGCCAAATAAAAGCAGCATATCAGATGCTGGAGGCAGATTTTAGGTTTTCAATCCACAACCTTTGAATAATTTGTCCTCCAGGTTTCTACAAATTCACCAAACTGACTCTGTAGTCTCCCATCTACAGTGATGCAGCATGCATACTGCTGGAAAAGCAAGAAAACCTATTTGGGCATGGCTCCCGTCTTCTCATCAAAATGAACAGCTTTCCTCAACCAATATCCTAGACAGTTTATTTTTTACTGGGTCGGCATGTGTATCATAATGTCTCACACTGGAGCCACAAAGCCCCGTCATTCACTGCATCCATCATGTTGTCAGCGAGGCAGGTCCTTTAGTAACACATTCCTCTGGGCTGTTTTTCGGCACAGCCACCCGCACCATCACACAGGGCCAGGGGAATGTGTGTGTGTGAGTGTGAATATGCGCTTGCTTAGGCAAACACCATGTTTCAAAGAGCAGAAGAAAGCAGAGCCTCACACCTACAAGAATGGCAGGGAACAAAGAAAGGAGGAATAGTAGATGGGCGGGTGAGTGGGCACAGGGCAAACCAGTGCCATTGCTATGATAGAGCGATCACAGCAAGATCTGAGAGCTTCTTGTTGCAACCCGCCCAGAGTGACAATGCTTGGAAGGTCACTGAACTCTCCTTCCATGTATTTATTGCAAAATGTGTCAAGTTTCTGTGAACAATAAAGAGCTTGGCACTGTGCGGCGTTTGAACTGACGCAAACCATTGAGCGAACGGATATGAGTGTTCGATCTTATGGGAAAAAAAAAGATACAAACAAAGCACATTTGAACACAGTGGTCGCTGTCTTTCCTCTTGAAGTGCACTTTGCTGATTACTTCCATCAGGATCTTTAAGGACGTTCATGTGCTCCTGAGTGTGCATCCCGATCCATTTGGGATATTGATTCCCCATAGGCCACACAACACAGGGAAGCTTCTAATGCAATGAGTTCAGTAGCCAGCGCCAACCTGTTTCAATATCAATTCAAACATGTTTAGCTGAGCTCACAGCACAAGGATGGGAAGGGCTGTCTGTAGTTTTGAAACATAAAGAATTAAAGCGTGCACCGTGGCCTCGAGGAAAGCTCAGTCTAAACTGTGAGCTCCTCCCGCGGTGAGAAATCCCGCTCAACTCAAAGAGAAACTTTAACAAGTGAAGGTGACATCGTGCCGGCTAATCGTGATGAGAAAAGGCTGCGGAGTGTCACTCTGGAGGAAAATTCTTTCAGTGTAAATTAACTGCAGTGTCAGTGCCTCTTTTTTTCATTTTGCAAATATCACACAGTTCCAGGTTCTTCTACATCGCTGGAAGTGTTGGGTAAAAAAGAAAAAGAGAGGGGAAAGTGTTTTGAATAATTCAGGAAGATTAGAAAGACAGCTTGAAGGCATGCAGAATGAAGAGACTGACACTGCACCGCAGAGAGAAGTAGGGGCAGAGGAGGGGTTGGAAATGGAGGGGGACACAATAGCAAAAATGAAAGAGGCGGACGTAAGGGAGAGAGGGGGAGTATGATGAGGAAAATGTGTGAGGGAGAGGAACAGGGAAATAAAGGAGCAGTAGAGTGACATTTCCATGGCCTGTGGGCCAGCGGAGTATTTTGACGACAGCAGGCTTTGACAATCGCCTTTTTTTCCAGGCTCCTCTTATTGGACTGGTGAGTAAATAGGAACGTAAAGGCTGGTGGGATAGGAGGGACGTTTTCCTTCCTTTCTTCCACTAACACAGCTTCAGAAATTCTGTTGGCACATCGATAGCATATCAGTGACTTGGCAGAGGGTCTCTGCTGTTTTAACCCTCTTCCAAACCTCCTGTCTGTGGATTTCCTTGTAGCTGCTACCCCTCTGTTTGGAGATGAGAAGCCCCCCCCCCCCCCCCCCCCCCATTCCACTCCCACTCTCTCTGCCCGTCTTCGAAACCACACTATCATCTGGATAATTTGAGCAGACCTGCCGCTTGTCTCGCCTCGTTACATCAAAATCTACACTTGGATCGCTGCAGAAAGAGTACAGTACACTCGAATGTTCCCAGGTGCTGTTCAGAGGCATTTTGACGGACAGGAGCGAACCATGCGGTCAATGAGGCTTGACACGGTTGATTTGATACCCATTAAAATAATTGCGCTTTAAAGCCACAACTGCAGCAGTTTTTTTTTTTTGACTGTCTTAGTGATAATATATCTAGGTTGATTTCTCCTTGGAAAAAGATAAATTTGACCAGCTCCCACAGCCAGAGGTAATTTAAAGTTTCCACTTTAAAAAGCTTGAATTGTTTTGCTTGTACTGATGGAGGTGAGAATGGATTTAAGTGGGAAGCAACACTTGGAACACGTTACAACAGATTGTCCCACTTGGCAGTTTGATGGTGTTTTTTTTTTTTTTTTTTTTATCGTTAACTGGCTAAGTATAGATGCTGTGGTGTTACTTTAGGACATTTTCTGCACAGCTATAATGGCGTTTAATGGCAGAACATTTTAAACAATAGTAAACATTAAGTTTTGACGTCAGTCCCCCAGGATGACCGAAGAGAGGCTTTTATCTAGACTTTCAAGTTTAGAAATCAGTTGTCAAAGAGGAAGAAATACCAACTTATCTGCAGACAGTGGCCTCAATAGACCAGAAAGCAATGCAGCCACATGAGATTTTGTATTTTGAGAAATGTGCAGCTGCAGTCACACCTCAGGGACCTGCCTCAGTGTCAGCAGCTTTTTTAGCGAGGTGCATACGTCCTTAGATTCATTTTGATTCAAAGCAATAAGCTCACAGTCCCTCTCTGTGTGTTGTCCAAAGGCATTCTGGGGAAATGTCAGAAATCACCCAGTGAAATAGAAGTAGATGAGGCAGATTTGGAGAAAGGGGATACCCTCCTTCCCCCCAAATAAATAAATAAATAAATAAATAAATAAATAAATAAATAAATAAATAAATAAATAAATAAATAAATAAATAACAAAATAATAATAACAAAAAAATAATTCCCGGAATGAACTGAATATCACAGATTTGTGATATATAATAGTGCAAGTGCAGTAGGGTGTTTTTTTTTTGTTTGTTTGTTTTTCATATAATTTTTCCTAAATTGTTCTGTACATTTAAAACATTGACAAATGTTTTACACTTATCTGAAAATAAAGTTCTAATTCAAACAAAATGAAGTGCTGAATCCACCCAAATATTACCATCTTGACCAGTCTTCACATTTTTCCTTTTCACCTGAGTTTGCACATAGTAATGACAGATGTTCGTTCCTCGACACAAATGCATCAAATCGGCTTTACAGGCCTGATTTTCCACAGACTTCTCCTCAGATCTCCCCTGGCTGTCACGTTCACACGGTACCTACCTGACACAGACGTGGTTGAGGGTCTGGTTAATGTTTGAGCAGCTCACCGAGCGCCTTTATAAACCGGCATTATTCATCTTCAAAGGTGCCGGCTCCCTCATTGGCAGGAGGCATTGTCATTCCTGGTCACAGCAAACAAAGAGGCAAAGAGTTGGAAAAAGGCAGACGGAGACATTTTTGCACTTTGCACCGCCTTGCAGGCTGTTCTCCACGTTCACTGCTTCACTCAGCACTCAGCTGCCCCCTCTTGAAATTACACACACCTGTAAGTGTTCACGTATGCATACACAAGCACAGCCATGCAGACGTGCGCCCCCCCTCCTCCGCAACACACACACACACACACACTGCATACACTGTTTTCTCCAGGCCTTTAGCCGGTAGTTCAAACAGGGGGGAATGGCCTCTCTCTCTCCCAGGGAATCTCTTTCCCCAAGCTCTTATCAGTGTTTATGACTCTTTTTGTAAACCGCTGCAAAAATAAGTCAGTCACAGTCCAGACGATTGACTCGCACTTCTATTTTAGAATCTGCAGCCTGCTCTATTTGTCAAACACCCAAAGACATGGCCACCAAGCCGGCACTTATTCTAAGCAACGCTGATGCCCGACAGTATATCAAGCCTTGTAATCAAACTCCAAGAGATGGAAAGCCAAAACGCACAGATACCCCCCACATCTCCAAACATGAGCACACATATACAGTGAGAAGGTGGCAGGCCTTCTCCTGCATGTTGTAGGTCCACATGAGATTGTGTAGGTATGCATGTGTGCCAGAGTCATTACTGAGCATTGTTATACAGTGTGAGTTAACGTCAGTGTTGCCAGATAGGCGGTAATTATCATATTTGGATGCTAACTTTGCACTCTGGATATGATCAGTAATACCAAAAAGTACATTACAAATAGTGTTAGAGAAATATGATCCTAGATCTGTGT
Organism: Myripristis murdjan; assembly: GCF_902150065.1. NCBI lineage: Eukaryota > Metazoa > Chordata > Actinopteri > Holocentriformes > Holocentridae > Myripristis > Myripristis murdjan. The sequence continues at coordinate 14,535,063 of NC_043980.1, forward strand.
TTGGAGGGAAATTCAGCCAAAAAAACATTTATCCGTGTTGCTGCATGACACATGCAGGTCCTCAAGAGCCATCGCACGTCGCTCTCCTGCAGCTGTGAGTGAGTGAAATGTTTTCTCCTCCCCCCTTGGCTAATGTTATTGGCTAGAGTATGTGAGTAGGGGAATCAAACAATGTTGTTTCTTACAATATATTTTTTTGTGTGTGTATGAAATTACACATTTACGCCTAGGGTTTCTCTTTCTTAAGTCTCAAATGATATTTTTCTCCAACATACAATGATTTTAAGCATGATCGTTTAGTAATTCCCATCTTGCAGCGTTGGTTGATGTGCCTGGATTCATAGAAAGAGGTCCAGAGTGAGACAGTCTACTAGGGTGTCGTTCTCTCGTTGAACAAGTTGAGCCCTTCCCATAGAGGCCAACCTTCGGCCTACAGGGAGCCGAGGTTGTGTCATTACTGTTAATCACGAGGCAAACTTTATCCAGTGACAGTGACATCGGTGCTTACTTAAAAAGCATTTGATTTTGAAATATGTTGTAGCAAGCATTGACACATCTCCAGGGCCGTCTCAAGGAATTTAGGGGCCCCAGGCAAAAATCGACTTGGAGGCCCGCCCATCCCACCCTGCCTGGCCAAAGCCTACAGGAACCACAGCATAGACATACAGTTTAAGTTCGCCCACACTTTATTACAATAAATTATTTCTGACAGTGCTTATATGTGTTGCATACTGTACACACAGTAATATTTACATTTGAACGTTTGCAAAAAAAAAAAAAAAACACCACCATCCCAAAACAACGAACATATAAAGAAAGTGCAAATTGCACAGTAACTATAAAATCACACTCAAATTAACATTTCTCCAGTTTGTCGTTGCATTTAGTTCATAACCAGTCGCTTTCTGGGGGCCCCCGGCCAGCTCAGGGCCCCAGGCAATTGCTTGGTTTGCTTGCCTTGTTGCTACGGGCCTGCACATCTCACTTGCTTTATTTTTTTATTATTGATATTTACATGAGCAACTTAAGCAGTTCAAGCAGCCACACTACCCAGCAGGCTTTTATCCCAGTCGTGCAGGCTGGAAAGTTCGGTTTCTTCAAAATGAACAAACTAACGGTAGCAACAACAGCTACAGCTTCAGACGTTATTTTCACTTTGTCCCACTTTGTATCTCCAGATGCATAATGGTAACCATGCTGAGTGCAGGGCAGTGAATTGGAAAACAGATGCAACTGGAGAACATCGCGTATAACATGCTTAGCAATATGCTTGTTCGCTTTCAATATTAACAATTGCTGCTGTTCGTTTAGTTTTGGCGCTCTCATACGACTTCATATGGTTTGTCGTCTGATTTAGGTAACGATTTAGCTAGACTTAGCCAGCGACAGACAGACATATTTTTTTTGTGAATGAATAAAATCCGAGAACAGCTGTATTAAGCCAGTTTATAGCCACTTGCCAACCACAGGAAGATCTTGGCCTAACATTTTTCTGCATTTCCCGCTCCCTATGCACACAACTAGCGGGAAAATATGTTGAAATGAGAGGTTGTGGCAAATACTTTTGCTGTGTCATCCAAGAAGACTGGGACGCAGCTGGAGTGTGTGCGCGCTTCATGCGGTTCTTGATGTGTGTGTCGCTGCATAGACCATGGCTCATTTTGTTGAGATAATATACCTCGCCATGGTTGCATACAGCGGTGAACTGTCAGACCTGGGTAGTAATCACAGATGTTCATTGCTGTCGGTGTCGGGCCCAGTGTATGAGCTGTATCGAGGCACCGTCAAAACACCATGGTGGCTCTGGGCCTGTTGATGGACCTCCAAGGACAGGGCAGCACTCGCTGATTGTCCTGAGCAAGGCCATATCCTCTTGTTGCCAGGTTACAGTGGGCAGCTATTTATGCAGAGTGCCAATAATGAGCTTCAGTGCGAATTAAATTTCTGAATTAGTCGCTACATTAAGTCACTGAGAGGAGTTAAATCAGCTTGGCTTGTGACTGAACTGGAATCCCTGTTCCTAAACCCTGGTCGTCAGGCTCTCCTTTGGACCAAAAATAGTTTGTGGGTCGGGGTTTCGGCATGAGAGAGTAGACTTGCTTTTGTTTTCGTGATGAAAAGGGCGAACGCAGCCAGCAGAGGACTATGAAAGTTGTAAATTTACATAAAACAATAATGTGATTAATTAAAACTAGATTGAAGCGAAGGGGTATTCGCACAACAGCTATTTTTGGGTCCTTCTGTGACCAGACATCATACTGGTCAGAATCCCAGCAGTGAGATCATGTGCAGCCGCGGTAATTTATGCTAAATTGCAAGCGATGGATGTGATTAATACTGGAGATACTGTTTAGCATCTTGAAGCATGGAAGATCTTGAAGCCATTAATGTCAGTGTTTGGCAGGAGTCCTGCTTAGCTGGAATTTTGGAGCTGGTCGATGCTTGTCGTGAAATGTGTTCAAGAGGCAATCCAGTTTTGATGCGATTCCAGTTTTGTGCCGATAACACAGTTTGACAGGCCTTTGAAGATTGGAGAGAGTTTATATTTGCAAAAATGTTAGCTGAGATGTGATGCACCGGCTGATAACAGACAAAGTTATATTTAGAAAGAATGTTTTGTGTGTGTGTGTGTGTGAGCTGAGTGACAGAAGGGAAGGGGATCTGAGATGGGTGCCTGCCACCATTCATAAATATTAACATAAATTCCACAATAGTTTTACTCCAAGCTCTCCACTATTGCTCTCAAGTGGTAAAAGTTCGTTTTTATTACAGCACATTTAAGAGCCTCTGACACAACCCGGGTCACATTGCTCGTAGTTATGGAGTGTGTCCAGTGACAGAAGAGACACAAATGCTTTCTTAAATTTTACAATCTGTGTGTCTTTTGTTGAATTCGGGGTCCTCTGGGCAAAGGGAACATTTCTGTGGCTGTGGTTTTGTTTCATTGCTTTGGCTAAAACACATAATGCAACACAAATCCCGCTCGCAGTGTGAGTCCGCATTTTTTGCCGGCATCTGCGTGCGTGTACTCATACGCGCGCGCGTGCGTGTGTTTTATCAGAGGCAGAACCTCGACCTTGTTTTTGAGAAACGTTTTGGTAGGAAGCCACATTGCCTCTGAAGGGAAGCCATATTGCGTTACTCTCTTGGCTCCTGGCCCTCAGTCACTTCCTCTTGTCACCCTCACTGCTGCTTGAACTCACAGTTTACCGTGGCTGGTTTATCACAGCGTCCAGTGTGTGGTCAAGAACTCATCCGCTTCGTCACCACGGCGATCAAAATGATCACCCCCGGGCAACCGTGGGCACAAAACACATGTGGTCTTATTATGTTTCGATCATATGTTATACGTGTGTGTCTTTAAAATGTTTCCATCCCAATCTGAGACACACTCTCCCAGCAGCTGGGGATAATTGGCCTGGCTAACGAGAACCAAGCGGGTCTTTTTTTTTTTCTTTTTTCTAGTTTTCTAACACGGCCGTCCTCTGAAAGAAATGAGTGACTCACTATTAGCTGTCATCCGTTCAGAGAGCCAGCCAGCACACATGTACGCTCTGCACTCTGCTGCGTGTTTTTATACCTGTCAGCTTTATTATCAGGAGACAAAACGGGGGGTGAAGACGGCGTTTTCAACACACTGATTCCTCTTTTTCAGACTACGGGCATAAAGTTAGGCTTTCCTCACCAAATCAGTGTTGCTCTGTGACCAGGATGTGTCCCAGTCCTCTGTTGGAGTGTAAGAGGTGCTGGGAGGATGCAGACATTTTTAAGATAGCATGTTCAGACATTTACACGTCACACACACGCACTCTGCAACCATTGAGTACACTAATAACCACAGGTCGCTCCCTATGCTTAATTCCCCCAGCGGCAGACAGACAGAGGATGTTGAGCTGTTCTCAGTCTCTGTTGATACCTGTCCTTGTTGTCTGCCAGTTACCTGTTTATATTGTCTATTTGTGTGTGTGTGTGTGTGTGTGTGCTTTTGTGTGAGCATTTCCAGTAGGTCTTTGTGTGCTGGCGCTTGCGTGTGTTTCCAGTAGGCCTTGATGTTGTACAGTATGTTTGTCTCTCCTGTGTGTGTGTACGTGAGTGTGGGACAGAGAGAGAAACAGAAAGAGGAGAGATTGTGCAAGTGTGTGTCTCGCTGTTGTCTGCCAGTGGGTGTTTACACTACAGTAATTCTGTCCTGGACGTGCGCAGCTATTCAGCGCCTGGGGAGACGTCTGTTAATGAATTAATTGGTGACTTGATGCCGTAGTGAAAGCTCGTCTTAGCCGAGGGAGGATCTCAGCTCTGTGGGTTTGGCATGAATGGCAGGATGAATAAATGTGTGCGTGTGTGAGTGAGAGAGAGAGACAGAGAGTGAGAGAGAGAGAGAGAGAGACAGAGAGATTAAGAAGGAGAGGGAGAGGTGTTTGTGTGTAATGGAAAGGTTTGGCTACAGCGAGTACCAGATGATTAGGGGTAATTAAAACCCACGCCAGACAACATCAGCATGTGTTCACACATTAGACACTAGACACTCAGTGCCACTCATCAGCCCTATGAATCACAGCCTGCCTGTCTCATTACTGAGTAGCTGCATTTACACCGCAGAGTAAATCCTCTCGCTATTTCAGCACACCGAGGTGAAACAATCAGCCGGGCCACCGTCTGTCCAGAGATGATCCCATTTTACGAGACTTGAACGCGAGCAAGTGTTCCAACTGTGACTTTTGCTCTCTCTGGTTCCTGCGATGGACTGTTTGGATGGGAGATAAAAGCCTTTGTCTTCGTCTTCATTCCCTTTTGCCAGTACAGCTGGACTCACTTAATTGGTGTATGGATAACATATAGGCCTGCACTCACTGTTGCTCTAAATATAGCAATGAAAAAAAAAAAAAAAAAACTTAAAATGTGCGCTTTTTTTTTTTTTAACCACTGGAAATTATCGAGACCTGCAACAAGTTTCAATGTAAACTCTTCGCAAAGCCACTCCTCTCTCCCGTCCTCCTTGTCTCCCGGCTTCTGAAGTACGTATTACGGTGATACGGAGGCCAGCCTGGGACAAACTTTGCTAAGCTCGTTGTCTGTGGATGTTCTCAGCCATCCAGGTCATAGTTATCCGCATAGAGTTGAATCGAGGGCAACTGCAATTTGCAGCAATTTGCTAAGCTCTGAAACACCAACATGGCTAGTCTGCACGAGTTGGTATTGGTTTGTATTGTTACATCAGTTGTTAGTGGGTTCTGAAATTGCATAGTGGATTAATTTCTCAAAGCGCTGCGTTTTTTCCTGTGTTGTTGCTCCATCCCCAGAAAACTTCAAATATTGTTTTCTCCACAGGCGTGGGAAGGCACAAGGGACAATTTTGCAATGAGCCATTTGCGAAATAGTTTTTTTTTTTTTTTTTTTTTTGTTCCAGTGTGCTTTTTGGCTCCGCTGCCGAGCAGTGGGCAGTGGGCAAGAGCAGCGCTGGTGGAGGATTGACACACGATAGATGGTTTATGAGGGATTTCCACGATGGCTCTCGCTCAGTATATTTAATTTTTTTTCAGTCCCGCAGCTTGCGCACAAGCCTGCGTCATTCATTTACTCTGCGTAGAATTAGCACCGCAGGCTCATTTATGTGAAGTCATCAGGCCTGTCCTCCAGTCTGTGTGGCAACAGAGCCGATCCTGATTCATTACCATCATAGACAGGCCTTAGCGGCCTCGCTTGTTAAAGTGTCAGTGGATTGTTAACAGGGGGTCATAAAGGGACCAGTAAACAGGCTAGGAAAACACTGTGTGTGTCTCAGAGAGAGGGAGAGAGAGAGAGAGAGAGAGAGAGAGAGAGAGAGAGAGAATGAGAAACTGCATGACTGTGCGTGTGTGTAAGACATGATGTATGTTCAGGCATTGGCAGCTTTTAAGAATTGAACTGCCCATTTGTGTGTGTGTATGCGTGTGTGTGTGTGTGTGTGTGTGTTTGTGTGTGTGTGTGCGACCTGTTCCTGAGGCCAGAGCCAGCAGCGCTGTGCAGGATCAGGCCCGATGACCTCAGCACCTCTGTGTGGCAGTAGGTTACTGCACGGTTACAAAGAGGAGGGCGGCTTTTTGGAGCCAAAGCAAATATATAATGTGGACTGGAGTTAATAAAAGAGAGAGAGGGAGGGAGGAGAAGAAAACGGATGAAAAAAGAAAGAAAGAACGAAAGAAGAGAGGAGATCATAGACAAAAAAAGGAAAAGCAGGTAGTTATCTTGCACCGTGGGCTGTGGTGTTTAAGGTCTTTCCAGTTATTGGTTAATGCAGCATTAAAGGGATAAAACACAACACCCTAATTCAGTAAATCGGTGAACGCTGGATGTTGTATTTGCATTATCAGGTGGAGGGACCATATGACAACATGCACTGAAGCTGTTACAGCGTGTGTTACATTATGCTGCAGCTCTCTGAGTCTGTTCACACTTAACATGAAAGACTTGGCAAAAGGTCATTACAACTCCTTGCACACATTTCTTCGCAGCTGATGGGGCCGCAGCAGCATCAAAAACAACAATAAAAAACAGATATGAACGACTTGTGTGGGAGGGAGAGACAAAGAGAGAGAGAGAGAGAGAGAGAGAGAGAGAGAGAGAGAGAGAGGGAGGCATTAGCATTTGCGTCTGCAGCGGCTCAGCGCTCGATTCAAGGTGAGACCCCTGGCTAAACTTCTCTGGCAACGGTCGCCCTGCTTGCCGACAGGACCACCTAGCATGAGAGTGAGCGCATCAGGCCCAAAGCAGGGGTCCTCAACACTCGCAGTTATAGATGATTAATGGCCAGATGAAGTTACTCGCCCCCACAGAACGGTGTTGCGCCAATCAGAGCGCCCCCCGCTGTTTCTGCTGCGCATTGCTGCCGTCATCTGAGCCGAATGTGACCACTTGGAACCTGCCGGCGATATTACAGGAAGACGTCCAGTGCCAATACGGGTTAAATGAAGCTGTAAATGTAAACTGGGGGACACATTAGAATCATGACTATAGTTTTTAGACTAGATCTTTACTGTCCTCAAGTGGAAATTTGTCTGCTGATTCGCAAGCCATTAGGAAGGTAATAAAAGTGACATTGGCAAATAAAACAGCAAATAAAAACATGACATAAGATAAGGTAACATGCAAGACATTATAAAAGAAATAGATGAAATAAAATAAAATAAGATAAAAAAAAAAACAATAAAATAAATCAGATAAAATACTGGCATTACATTACATTGTAGCACATGAGTAGTTCATGTACCCTCTGAATTTCAAGCTTCAGAAGCTGATGTGACTCAAATTTCCTCTTAAATGATCAGTAGCTGCCTCGATCTGTTCTCTGTAGAAGATATGCATCTCACCAAATTGTTTAGTCTTACATTCTGTCCTACAAATCTTGTTTTCTTTTAAACCAGTTGAAATAAATCTGCCAGTGGGACAAGATAATCTTGCTTGTTTCCAAAGCAGTTTCACTTCTTTCAGGAATTTCTCTGCATGGGAACAGATGTAAATATATGGAAACAGGGCAGAATAAAGCAGATTAGAGCACCAGTATAAGGAAAATGTCATTTGATTCAAGAAGATTCAAGATTCACGAAGATCCTGGAACGAAGTTGATCAGCACTGGAAACTGGAAAAGTGGGATTATCTCATCCCACTGGAAGATTTCTTTCATGTTTGATGGAATTTAAAACTTAATCCAAGAATATATTACTTGTTTTTGCTGTGCTCCCCTTTATCTTTTTCTCTCACACTCTTTCTTGCTTTCACACACCCACACCCACCCACCCACCCACCCACACACCCACCCACACACACACCCACACACACACACACACACACACGCACACACACATAGTTGCTCAAAGAAAGCACCTGTGACAGATCAAGCAGAGTCAAACAACTTCAGTTTTGCGTCAAACATGCTCACACACTGCCAGAAATAACCCTTCCCTGGAGTTCCTTGTATGTGTGTGTGTGTGGGCATGTGTGTCTGTATGTGTTTGTGTGTGTGCTGGATGACTAGCTGAGGGTGATTTATCACCAATGTCTTTGTCTTTCCCATATAAGTCATGGGCCAGGCTGTCAGGCTGTGGGTGGCAGCCAGCAGGTCACCAGAGGTTTGTGGCGCTGCGTCGCTATGGATGCCATCAAACCAGAACTCTGAGTGTGTGTGTGTGTGTGTGTGCTTGTATTTGTGCTGTGTGTGTGGGAGAAAGCATGTGTGTGTGTTTGTGTGTGGGTGTGGGTTTGTGATTGTCTATATGAGTACAGGCACCCAAGAGCACCCAAGAGTCGGTTTTGGTTTTGTTTTCAGGCAGATGGCAGCCTGTTGGACCAAAAGACGTTTGATAAGTAAAGTTAGAGTGGCAGATTGACGAGGCTGCACAAAGAGGACTCAGTCAGCAGAGGTCAGCACAAAATAGACAGTTTTAGAATAAATCCCAACCACTGGAATAAAAAAAATCTCCATCTTAATAAGTAATTTAGTTCCAGCCTTAAAAATCTTATATTTTTTTTCTTTTTCCTTAAACAAGTGAAAAAATGTGTTTGTGCGATGAGATAATTTCAGTTTTTCCAATGCTGTTTCACTTGTGTGAGGAACGATAAATACGCTGAAACAGGGCAGAATAAGGCAGATCAGAGCACGAGGATCAAGAGAATTAGATTTGATTTAAGAAAATTCTGGGAAAAAGTTAACCCTATAAAGCCATTTGTATCATATATGATACACATTTTCAAGTCCGTTTTTCGTTTTCAGTTTAATCAATACTTGACCAAAATACTGTTGTATACCTTTGAACACTTCCCCTGTTCACCCTGGACCATACCATTGGCACTTCAAGTACATATCATATATCATACACCAGAAAGGTCGTGTAATAACATATCTTTTTGAATTTTTTTATATATATATTTTGTTATAGGACTAAATAAAGGGTTCAGTTTCAAAAAAATGGAATTTTCTGCCAATTCTTTCATAGTTCAGGCTTTATAGGGTTAATTGGCATTGGAAGCAAGTGGGAATATCTCATCCCACTGGCAGTGTTTGTTGTTACGGAAAAACAAGATTTTAAGACTTAACATGAGACTGTGTCAATTGTTTAAATGGAGATATTTTAGTGAAGAAAGGACTTTTACTCTGTTCATGCTGTGCAAGTTGCAACATGTTGTCTTGCATCGGCACATTTGATTTCCAGCGAAAAGCTAACAGATTTATAGCTTGTCAGTGGAAACCAGTTTTCCCAGTATATGAGGTCATGGTATGTATATTCGTGTCAGGGGTATGGTAAAACATGAGAACAAGAGGACAGACGCACACACCCTCCAATTAAAAATTTTAGCAGGTGCTGAAGTGTATTAGGACATCTCACAAGAAATCATGAAAAACGAGAATGCCGCCCACCGTTCCAATGATCCCATATATTTATTCAACTATTTTACAACATTTTTAGGATGAAGACGTAGATTTGAGGTATTGTGGAATAGTTGAATAAATACATTGAGTACATTGGAAACACTGAGTGCATGAGAGAAAACAGGCCTTAAGAGTGACGTGTTTGTGCGTGTGTGTGTGTGTGTGTGTGTGTGTGTGTGTGTGTGTGTGTGTGTGTTTGCTTGCATGTGTGAAGTAGAATGCAGACTTCTGGGAGGGCACTTAGGGGAAAGTTTGCGAGGTCATCTCAATTTGCCAGGGGTGATCCCAGGTTAATCCATCACTCATTAGCTCCCACAGATAAGACAGATAGTAGGGCCAGGGGGCGAAGACACCACACTCTCTTTCTTTCTTTCTTTCTTTCTTTCTTTCTCTTTCTCTTTTTCAAAAAGACAAAAAAAAAAAAGAAACCGAGAGCATCGGAGAGAATAAAGCTGTAATGAAACCCCTTCCTTCGCCTGACACTTCCCTTCCCCATTAACTCCTTCCCCTTGCTGGCTCCGCTCCCTCTGGGACAATACAGCCAATTAATTAAGCTTGGTTTCCAGCCAAGAGGAGAGGGAAGCTCCTAAAGCACTGGCCTCAGCTTATTTAGCCCCTCTGATGAAGGTCCATTATGGAGAGAGAGAGAGAGAGAGAGAGAGCGAGAGAAAGAGTTGGAGAGAGAAAGAGAGAGAGAGACACTGAGAGGGAGAGAGGGAGCAGGAGAGCGAGAGAGATAAAGAGAGAAAGCGAGGCTCTTGACTCAGCATGCTACCAGTAAGTGCTATTTAAACAGCACTGCTGGGTCCAGGGCTGCAAGAAGGGGGCTGCCTCTATAGTGGTAATGTGGGATATACATGTGCATGTGTGTGTGTCTGTGTGTGTGTGTGTGTGTGTGTGTGTTTTGCATGGGGCTCCTCGGCAGCTGTCGGGACCCCCATCCTCCAGCTGAATAGGTCATTAGGTTCCCGCGCGAGTCCCCTCTCTGCTTCTAATAACAAAAGGCCCGTATCGCTGGAGGATGACAAAGCAAACAAATGGGCCTAATTACGGGGGTCGATAAGGAAATTGAGTCATTACTGGTAATATTTGTGTTATGAGATGATAGTTTTTGCCGGCCCCTCAGTGGTCTTCGTGGAGGAAATTCATTTCCAAAAGAGGCCCCTCTGTATCCCTCTGTGTTTTCTCTAAAGCTACAAGTTGGACCTGTATGACACACGGAGCAATACTTGGCCTCCATCATGTTCTGCCTCTCTATCGCTCGCTCTCTAACCCCAGCAGATAATAGTCGACATTGGAAATGATGAGGTGCCATGGTTCTGGAGGTATCCAGATGTCTGCCTGATAAAAAAAGAAGGAGGAGAAGAATTTCACCTTCTTTTTTATCTCAGGACCCCTGGGTTTTTTGGGATCTCTCCCATCTTCTCTTTTTTTTGTGTGTGTTTTTCCTCCCATATTTTCTCCTCCTCTGCCAGGACAGGTCGTTGGCGGGAGATGAAAGTTGAGGTGGAGGATGAGGGATAGCTGATAGGAGATGGTTCTCCTGTCTCCCAGAGGCTCTGAGGGAAGGAGAGGAAAAAAGGGTGGACAAGAGGTGGAGAGAGAGAGAGAGAGAGAGAGAGAGAGAGAGAGAGAGATGGATAGAGGGATGGAGCTTGGCCAGAGGTGGCTGTGGGTGGGCCGCTCGCTCCCTTCACTCTCCTCCTCCTCCTCATATCACACTGATGTGGGAGTATCAACAGTAGCCAACACCAACCCTGCCCATGCTTTCAGTTTGTGTTTTGGATTAATTTACATATATATATATATATATATATTTTTTTTTTTTTTCATGTTAGAGTCATCAAAGTCATCGCCTCTGTTCAAAACCGATGTGTTGCCCGAAAAGCCAAGATCCAAAACAACCTAAGGGTCCGCGCTCCCAAAAAATCTCTCTTTGTATTCTTGAATAAACACTGTATTCTTTGTGTTCTTTGATACAACATTCAGAGGGAGTAGAGACAAACATTTCAGCTCAAGGCCTTCATCAGTGTCACCTATATTCAGTCCATCTTAACAAACAACTCAGCCGGTTTAAAAAAAAAAAAAAACACAATTTCTCTCAAAACAATGGGAAAAAAAACCTGCTGTTGAAGAAGTGAGATAATTCCACTTAGATGCCTTTTTACTTGTTGCTCTATAGAAATGCCAAAATATTGAAAGACAGTAGAAGAAGCCTATGATTCAAGATTACAAAAAAAAACCTTCATCTGTGTTAGAAATTACTGAAATTATTTCACCCTCATTTTTTTTCACTTGAGGAGATTTTGTGGCTCAGTATTAGGCTAAAAGATTTAACTGTATCGCTCACACAACAGTGCCTATTTAAACACTGAGGCCAATTTGCTATGTATTGTGAATTGGTGAATAATCGCAGCAAACGATTGTTGTCTGGTGGAAGTTTGCACTTGCTTGTTAAAATTTTGACCCGAGCAGCATCTATTTAACTTGTAGCCGCAGTGTTTGCAGAGCTTGCATTTCAATTTAGATACTGGCCAGGCAGGGATTTTTACACTTCAGCTCCTTAAACCTTTTGAGCCTGGAAACCAAATGAGAAATTGCCATCTTGTCCTGGGACCCAAGACTCATTAAAACACATTGCAACTCTTCTCATGTGGGAACTCAAAAAGAAACAGGGGCCATGAGCCGTTTTTCTCCTGAACTCTAGTTTAAGAAACTATCAAAATGGCATGTAACTAATGAGATGTGTCTCACCAGATACTTAGGAAGGGATAAAGATCACCACAGCAGTCGATTCCAGCTCTGTGGCCTGTGTCCTGCCTCCTTAACCTGCAACAGCCACCATTTAATTGTCTGGGGACAGCGAGTGGCGGAGTTTCCACTGTTAGAGACACAGTATTTGGTTTCTGTGAGGGGTTTCCATAGCAATGGCAGGGAAATGAAATGAACTCAGAGCCCCCATAACAAACAAGGACGAAAAAAAAAAAGAAAGAGGTGATCGCAAACAAAGATAGAAAGTAAAAAGAAACAGAGGAGTGGGATTTAAGGAGTAGAATAACAGTGTCTGGTGTTTGAGTTGCTGCGCGCTGCCACGGCCTGTGACCCGAGTCGGAAACGACACCTCCCTCGCCCACATGCTCTGTTTTATAATTTAGACACGATACAGTAGATCACGACAGGCCAGTTGATAGGAGGTGTTGATAGGGGACTGTTGGCAGTGATGAAAAAAATAGATATTTGAAGCAAATGCTGTCAGAAATATGCAACCACATAAATCTGATAGATCTGCTTCTGGCGAAAAAGCTTGTATTCCCATTTTGATCAATATCAAATGTCCTGGAACAGCTCTCTGTGGGGTTTTTTGCTGCTTTATAAATCAGCTGTGAGATGTTGAGACAAAACACCCCTCTTCGCTGAGGGGTCAAAGTATTTTCTGAAGTCATTTTCATTAGATTATGTTTAAGTGGTCTATTTGATAATTATAGTCAATTTTCCTGGCTCGGCAAGCAGCACAATCATTCCTTAGCTGAGAGTCAGTGTCCTGCCAGAGCAAATATAAAAGAATATCTACAGAATCAATTGCACATTGAAGGTAATATTATTCTTGACATAAATTACACGACCACTTACATTTCACTGGAAAGCACAGAGCATTCATCAGCCAATGGGTTCACAATAGTCATATTTGGATGGGCGTTTTAGGGAAACCTGCAAGCTGAACCCAGGAGCTGACGTAGGAAATAGTTTAAGTCCCTTTTCCTGAACACCCCTAAGCTGATAATCTTTAGACCTTTTTCAAATCCTCCCTCCTCTTTTTTTTTTTCAAACTACTACTGAAGATGCTTTATTTACACCCCCATCTTATTTTCAAATGTCTTTGATATCTTCAGCTGGTGCATTAGTTTATTAATGACCTAAATTAATAGATGAAAACAATCAGAACTACTGCATATTAAGAGTTATTCAGTGCAAAAGTCTACATCTTCATTTTGGAGAGAAAATCATCACCTGAAGTTCATTATTCAATTGTGTATCCGGTGTGTATCTGTCATTTTGTCAGCATTTTGTCAGTTAAGAAATTAACTCCTAACCTCCTCGTAAAAGAAAAGAAAAAGCTCTGTAATTTTGTTCCATCAAATTTTGTATCCATCATTTCATGATGGATTTCTCACCTTGAAATGCACCTCTTCACTTTTAATCACCTTGGCCACATAGTGCTCCCACTGTTTGGCATCAGCCTTAATGCATTAATTATGTCTCATTAATTATATTAGTGATCAGTTAGACTGATAAATGCTTTGCAGTATTTTCAGTCACCCTCATGTGTATGGCAGCAACAACATCTGGATGCTGCAGCTTTCCCAAAAAGGTTGTCCTCTGAGACAGAGTTTTATCGCAGCCTCCTCTGAATAGATCCTACTTTGAAATGGGACATTAAAAATAATGAGGCTTTCCCCTCCTTCCTTTAATCTTCTGTGTGTGAGATGGGGCATCAATAAATCCTCACATTGTTTCCTTCCCTGATAGACGGACTCCACAGTGTTTCCATTCTGACAGAGCTGTAGACCACTTCTTGCTTGTCTTTCCACCACAGATTGGAAAGCCTTTCTTTCTTTCTTTTTCTTTCTTTCTTTCTTTCTTTCTTTCTTTCTTTCTTTCTTTCTTTCTTTCTTTCTTTCTTTCTTTCCTTCTTTGTTTGCCTTCTTGCTGTCTGTTTTTCTCATCTTTCCTGGGTTCCAAACTCTTTCAGCTTGTAATCATCATTACCTTAAAAATAATACCACCATTGTCGCATTATTAGTACGGCAAATTTGTGCTGTTATTGCACAACTGAGAATTTACTCCCAGCACTTCACTTGGTCTGGCAAATACCAGTCCTCCCCTCACTAATTGCCCTCTACCGATGACTTAATTACAATGAGGTTTTGGGTTTCTGGATCAGAGAGGTCTGTTTTCTCCGTCTCTGCATCCCCAACTGTATCCTTCCTGCCTGAGTCAGAGGTGTCACACTCGGTTACGGAAGATTTGAACTGCTGCGATTTTTGCTAGAAAACAGTTTCCTCAAAAAAAACAAGTTTGGATGGCTACTGTTCCAACGCTGAAATTAGAGCGCTAGACGTATGTGTATGTGTGTGTGTGCATGTGTGCGTGTCCAAACGTGCTGTTGTGTGTATATGTACCAATGTGTGTGCATGCATGTGTGTGCACACGGGGGCTTATGCATGCTGAGCGGCAGGCATTATGCCATGGCAGAGAAGTGTGGTAAATGTGGTTCTGGAGCCAGTACAGTAAAAACATCTCCACTCCATCAGTGTCAGAAACAATCTGCGTGGACCAAACCAGCTGCCACAGTGCTTTTTAACACAGAACACCATGTTGCTGCTGCAGGATGCCTGTGCTCTCCTGTTTGTAGCTCGATAATAAACCCCTCAGAAACATCTCAGTTTATCGGTAGGCTCTCGATCTTAAAGGAGGCTGCTTGAGTCAAGGTAATGATGACAAAACAAACAATAATGACAAAGTGGCATCACCATAACACTGGCCGGTTTTTGAGACCAGAAACATTTTTTTTTTTTTTTATGTGGACCAGTTGAATAGTTTGATTCAAATATTAAAGTAGAAGAGCAGAAACAAATGCATGTGATGTACTGCACTGACACTGTTGTGTTAGACGCCATCGTCTCATATTATTCAGCTTTCATGATGTAGCCAAATGACATTCTTGATTATCTTTTGCAAGTAAAAGGGTGTTTTTATTGCATCGATCGAAGGTGGTGATCTTATTCAGATGTGACAAACTAGCTGAGTGAAGGCTGTCCAGTTCAGATGCAGCAAACTGGCCTGACTGGAAGGATTTCGGGAACGGAGAACCAATCAGGGCCAAGTCCGGTTGTGATATGTTTACTGGGTTTGGCTTGAAAATGCCTGTAAAAGAGGATGGATGATTTGAAACTGAATTAAACTTATATTTAACCACTCAAACACAATTAAATAATGTCTCTACTGATTATTATTTTTTATCATATGTGTATGTAAACAGAGGAATATGTGAATTCTGATAATAGGGTACCTTTAATGTTTGTAGGTGCAGTGAGATGGCAGTCAGAGTGTGCCTGTTGTATAGTACCTAGCTGTTTTGCTGACTAGTTAGAGTGAGCTCATTGGTCAGCCCACTTACCAGAGACATGTATGGTAATATGGGTCATAGCATACCCACTTGACTTCAGCAGTTTACCAACTATCATGATACCATGCAATCTAATAGAAAGGTGGCTGAAAGTGGACATTTTCCTTGCTGGCATTAAAAACAACAACAACAATAAACTGAATGAGAGGCCTTTAAGTGACTCCTGAGTTTCTCTGGAAACCCGGAATGTGTTCGATCTGCATTTATAGCATCATATTCTTGGATTTATCATATGACTCATGATAGCTGAGGTAATATTGAAATATAGCACAGACTTCTTTTCGGAGCCCAAAGACAACATGTGCTATGAAAGTGATGCATATGCATGCACACACTCTAGCCACATTTTGATCCCTTTGATCCTCTCCCTCTCTTTGAAATGTACTGTGCTATTTGCCCTCTCTGCTCCCAAGCATTTAACTGTGCATGCATGCATTCACTTTCTCCAAAGTTTCAAGCAGAGACGGACACAATGTAAAGCTCAGGATCAAAGTCCGCTCCATACCAGTGGTTTTGAAAAACACTCAGAGCTTGTGTCTTAAATTTAAATCATAGCTTTTGGAGTTCGATGGGATGATGATGATCTGATTACTGATTATTACTGATGACTGATCACTTCCTGATCATATGCTGTGGCATAAATGTCGGTAACCCGCACTGTGGAGTTGAGCGTCATCTTGTCGCTCATTGGTGTTCACTTTCCACCATCGATTCATGCTAAATTGGCTTGTGTAATGAATGGTTGTTACTCATGCTTATCCCGCTCCAACAGTTTTAAAGGTCATCTTGTTCACTGGTTCTGTATCCTGTAGTATCCTGACATGAGCTGTGCTGTCAGAGACTGGCAAAGTCTTTCTCTGTGTGAGCTCATCTCTCCACATGCAGCTCCGCTCTCCGCTGCCTCTTCCAAGAACAACGCCTGAGCTGTGGCAGAAGCGCCGGCTGGCTTCACACTCCATTAGTGGCCCTAAGCATCTAGGCTGGGCGGGCTTTGTAGCCCAGAACATGGGTGGAGAAAATGTGGGCAGTAGCGGCAGATGCATTCCCGCGGCCCTCACACACTGAAAAGATACACACTGAGGAGAGCAAAACAAAAGGGTGCAGCGACATGGAGGAATTCAGGGCAGAGTGTGCATTAAGTGTGCGCAACTCTAAAAATGGATGAGAGGTGAGGACAATACGGAGGAGGGAAAAAATGAAAGGAGAACAATAAATGTGTCACAGGAATGAGAGACCGGTGCTGTGGGGTTTTGAATTTATGGCTTTCAGCAGCTTCCTGCTTCCTCCCTCCTCTCAATAGGAGATGGTGTTTGACTTGTGGCACCGAGTCAAAAATGTACAGTGCACACACACGCACACACACACACACATGCAGACACACACACGAACACACACACACGCACATATGCACCCCTCCTCAGCTGCACTCCCTCTATCCCCTCTTCCTTCCTTCATCATTCCATCTATACGCTGCAGGCTGCTTGAACTCTGCCATTAAGCCCAGAAGCAGTCAGCAGTGAGTGTGATATGTTGTGAGATGTTTAGAAGCTGCAAGTTCTGTTTTATTTTGGAGCGTCTGGGCTGAAACAGTGTAAATAACCTCTTCAATTGCACGCTATGACCGCTCTGCCTCTCTCTCTGTTTACACTCTGGCTTATACAGCTGGATACCGAGCACTCCTCGCGTTGTTTCATCCAGAAACCTGTAGAGCACGTCGTGTGTGTTTGTGTGCGCATGTGTGTGTGTGCGTCTGTCTGTATGAGTGTGTGCCTATATTTTACGCATTGAGGGAAGAGTTTTGCTCAAAATGCATACATGCTGTTTTCAGATGCACATACAGTAGATGCACATATCCACACTGCCAGTCTTCTGCTAGAGTATATGAGGATTAAGGGCGCCAGCTTTTCCCAGCCAGTGTGGGGATTCGAACTGGCATGCCTCTGATTTTTCATCCGTTTCTGTGTGTGCATGTGTGTTTGCTTCAATGTCTTGACTCAGAATTCGGATACTGCCATTTAACACAATGGATCTGGTGCCGGTGCTGCATGTGTAAATTGTGTAAAATTGCCGTCGCTGACACGGATTACACAGATCATTCGACACTAAAACAGCAACAACTCCTGCAGTCACACTTACCAGGCAGCACTATCGGGACGCTTTGCCTTTTACTGCGATCTGGTCTCAAGCCAAATCTGCCCCCCGAGAGTCTTAGCAGTAATTGACAGGTTGTAAAAGGGATACAAAAGATCAGGCGGCTAAGTAGTGGAACTTGAATATTTGGTGCGTTTCAGCAGGAGGGAAAGTCACAGAGGGAGCTGGAGGGAGAGCAGTGCCTTTTCAAAGAGCAAGCCTGTCAAGCTGAGAATTTTCTTCTGTTTTTTTTGGAAATATTTTTGGGTGGGCATTTCTACTTTAGTGACGGTAGAGAGAAAGAAGAAAGGCGGGGAATGACATACTGCACAAGGGCTTGGTCCGAATTCATAGTCTTGAGTTTTGATACGCGGTCCATCTCTCATCTCGTCGCCTCCATTCCCCTTGTTGCTGGATCAACCTGTTTTCAACATAATTCAGCTTTACCCCCTCACCTCTTCTCTCCGTTTGCCTGCCCGGCTGAAGTCATTTTCATGGCTTATTAATTTTATAGAAAAATTGGTCTTGGTGAGGTTGAACTCCAATAAAGCAGTGTGCAGGCTTGTTAATGTCGAGCGTGGATGGTAAATGGGTGAAATGGCAGTCGCTAATGACAATTGCAGTATAGGGAAGGTTTCCCCAGAGGAGGAGGCGGCCCCATTTCTGTGGGGTGGCAGCTCAGAGGAAAGGAGAATGTGTGCCTGTGTGTGTGTGCGTGTGTGTGTGTTAAGGTCAAAGGTTGTCTTTTATGCTGACCATGGTGCTATGATTGCTAATGAGCCTTGTAGAGAAAGTATTTTTTTAAACTTTAAAGCCCAGTGAGGAAATGCACTTTTTTTTTTTTTTTTACCACATCTTTTTTTCTTTCTTCAGTATTCATTAAATATTCACCTATGTGTGTCTACAAAAAATATTTGTGTTCAGAGGTGTGTGTCTATGTGTATCTGTGTCTCTGTATCTTTCTGCGTTTGGGTCTCAGGGTGTTTTACGGCATTATTTCCTCATGTTCATAATGGAGTTCAAAGTTGGTGAAGAAAGCTGAACACGAGTCTGAAGACACGAAAATTTCCACAAGACAGACTGCCTAAATAATTTACATCATATTTCAGACATTTCGAAGAAGAATGTATCCAGATTGGCGTTTGCTAAGTGCATTTTATTAGGGAGTGGAAAACCATAAACCTTCACCCAATAGATGGAAATCCAAAGGAACATTCCTAACTTATCCCTAATCCAAGACTCATCTGCTTAACCTCAAGGCTAAGTCAGGCCAATGTGGAAACAGTTTACAGAGCGAGGTAGGGAATGCCTTTTCCCTCGAGCCACGTCTTCACGAAGGTACCAAGTGTGTTTGAAAAAAGCAGGAGGAACCCTTTAAACACATACATGACCCATTACGATGGCTGATGGGGATATCCAATGTCTGTCCCGCTGTTTCTCAGAATCAAGAAAGACCAAGGAGGAAATGTTCCCTGCCTTTTCCTGCCTGAAGGGCTAAACTAACTCGTCTAATCTTCAAACATTGTTTATTTTCTCCACTCAGGGCTGCCAATCACATTTGGCCCTCTACAATCTGTTATAATATGACAGGTTTAATATCTTCAGTTAACATTGTTGAAGCGGAGTGACTGCCTTAATTGTAGAGGCTGCCGGATAAGTATGAATCACTGTTATGGAAGAGTGTGAGTTTGCCCGGCGCGAGCTTCGCCTCTTTGTTTTGCATTGACAGCACCAGCCCATCCCTCTCAGCCTCAGGCCAGCAAAGCGCAAGAGGACCTGCCAGAAGTTATATGAGCCCAAAACACTATGGATCTGTTTGTCTCATGGAAACCAAACTCACAGTGTAAATAGACTGGAGGTGATGTTCGACATGAGCTGGGAGAGCCCTTGTTTAGGGAAGATTTGGAGATCTGTCTCTCGTCTTTCCGATGGTTGTCCTCTCCGTGAAAGCCTGAGCGGTGTTTGGGCTCAAGGCAGAGGAGACGGGGTTAGGTAATGGCTGGATGTAAAACAATAGAAAACAGAGACAGCGTAGAAACCTTATTATCATTGGCTTTGACAGGCGTGTTGATGGCGGGGAGCTGCGCTGCGGTTGCGACCCGTTGCACAATTGATTTACAGCGAATTTTTCATTTGTAATTCAAAAGATCACAAATGTCACGGCAGGGAGCAGAGTCCTCTATAGTTCACACTGTGATGATCAGATTAGACATCGATGGTAAATAAGAAACTCGCGATTCAGTGAAGAGAACCTCGGTCCAACGCTGCATCAGTCAAACACAATACATCTATGCTCCGTTCCCACTCGTAACCATTCAATAAAAACCTGACCGCTCATAAGTGAAAGCAGAGATCTTTTTGGTTTTCCCACTACGGGGACTGTAAATCCAGTTAGTTCCAATCAGCATCATGCTCAGGATGGATCTTTTGCTATCGTGCCACTACATCCGTTCACACATGAGGTTCTCAGCTACAGCTGCTGATCCCGAACATCGAGGTGATTCAACTGATACATTTTGGTCGTTGGCCAGCGCCGTTGGCTCGGGTTCCTCAAAAGGCTGCCGTTAATGCATGATAGAAATGTCCACGATGCATTCACCGCCCTGTCAAAGGTATCTGCCAAACACTATGCTATCCAATTAGACTGTCTTATGTTATCACACAGCGGAGCGTCGTTTGGCGTCGACCAGTGTGAGAAGAGTCGTGAATATGAGTGGATGCTCCTCTTAGGACTGCATCTCGCTCCTAAAGCTGTCACTCCCTCACGCTATTAAGACAGCTGCTCTGAGCGGGTATTGTTCAATGGAGAGCTATGGGGACCTGACAGGCCTAAGGAATCTTTATTCTCCCTAAAGGGCCATTCACCGCTATAGCCTTGAATAGGACCTGCCAATGTCATCCTGCAGCCATGGCATTTTTATGGCATAGCTTACATACACACAACGCACTCTCCTCAGCCGCTCCGTAGCTCCGGCCCGGCTCCCTTTATTTCAGCACTGTATGTCTGCTGCTGCTTTCCCATAGACATGAATTGGTGGAGATCTTTTCCCGGCAACGCCATTTTATCTAGGAATTACTCACGCAAACACTCGCACAGAGATACATACACACACACACACTTAAGAGATGGGCACACAAATAAAGACAGATGGACAGGGAGAATCTCTCTCACACGCAAACACACACGCACACACTCGCACACACACACCACTCAGACAAAAGAGGCTTGATTACTCAGCAAATGGATGCGCCACTGATCACAGGCCAGCCCTTTTACAAACTGGCCTATTATGCGGTCTCAGCGTGGGGTGGAAGTGTTGCAGGGGCTTGAGGCGGTGTGGCTGTGTAGGGTTGAGGACTATGTGTGTGTGTGTGTGTGTGTTTGTGTGCGTGCACCAAGGCTGAGCAGTGCTCCCATGCTGCGCTGCCTAACGAGAGGGCAGGTCAGCCATTAAATGGGCGCTAATGCGGGAAATTGGAGGCCATTAGCCCTCTCTTTGTTGTTGTGCCTCTGTGTGGCTAGTTAGACTCTTGAAAAGGGAAAGGCCTTATTAGTCTCCACGTGAAGAGAGAGGAGTGAGTACACCGGCCACAAGGAGCAGGCTGCTCTGCCATGGCTGCTGTACAATGTAGGTATCCTGCTTTAAAGCCAATGTGGGATCTTCAAATATTTTCTCTTGTTGATGGAGCCCCAGCAAATCATCAGTGCAATAATAATGTAAATTTATTATTGATCTGTAATGTCTTGTCAGCTTCATACAAAACAAACATATATTGAATGCAACACGATGAATTGCACTTGCATTTACTTGAAGGCAAAATATCACTTTTTTCGTAAAGTTCATTGTCCCTTATTCATTTCTTTAATTAAATCTTTACCAATCACAGAAATTTAGAGATTTTTTTTTCTTTGAGACAACTGAGATGTGGATTGTGCAACCCAGCATCAGAAAGATATTCATAACATTTTGCTCATTGAGGTTTTTTTTTTTTTTTGCTTGTTCAGTTTTTTTTTTTTTTTTTTTAATTCCTGTGATAATTTTTATATTTTAAATACTGTACTACTGCCCATAGAGATATGGATTAAACACACTGTATATGCACACTGTATGGAGTCATACAGGCACTTGCTCTGCAGTCTACTGTAAATCCTTTGCTTCACATTAACCTTTGCTGCAGAGCTCAATAAGTTCATCAGGGATCCCTGCTCACACCACGTTCTCACAGCTCTTTAATTGCACTGGTTGGGTAATCAGACTCCGTTTTATCACCCACTGACAGAACATGCACCGTAGGCTCTGCTGCCGCGGCCCTCGCATCTGCCAGTGCTGGGAATTGCATAATTTTTCACCAAATATGAGAAAACATCTGAGCGTTGAATTATGAAATACAGACAGGGGAAATAAATAAACAGCTTGAGTGATATTAAATAAAAAGGGTCAGGCAAGTGGGGACAGGCTGTTTGACCGCGAATGAAATCTGTCCATTGGAAATCAATCCCCACCGCATTTTTAATCTGCCTTTGATAACCCCGCAGGATTGATGAATATTCTGTAAGGCCCGATCTCAATTAGCCAAGTCTCTTCCAGTGAAGCCTGGGATTTAACAAGCTTTACACTGATCTCTCTCCCTCTTCTTCTCTCTCTCTCTCTCAACTTATCTCTCGCACTCTACATTTTTCCTCATTCTCTTTCACTCTTTCTCTCTGTCTCTCTCCCCGGGATGAGAGACTGTAGTTTCGACGTGGCAAATGGCCTATTAAAAATACGGTGCCTGTGAAACATGGCCTTCTTTGGGAGCAGCTGAGATCCAGAGTTTAGCCGGGGTCATTAGAGACTGACTGAAGGGTAGAGTGGAAAAAGGTAAAGGAGGGGTCGGTGGGGTAGGGGGGCTCACAAGGGGCCAAAGTGCTGCCGCTAATTGGCTGCAATAAAGGAATTAAATTAGCCTGATATAATCTCTGCAGTGGGCGCCCCATCCTCCCCTGCCTGCCTTTCCTCTTCCCACTTTCTCCCTCCCTCTCCCTCTCCCCCTCCCTCTCTCTCTCTCTCTCTCTCTTCCACCCCCCTCCGTTACCCCAGAGTTTCACGGTATTCCCAGGGTGCCACTAATACAGACGAACCAGTTCCACATACCCAGAAGTTTTGACTTACCCCCCTCCCCCCAAACACCCACACACACACTCACACACATACACACCACTTTCCTCTCTTTCACGCATCCTCCAAATCACCAGCTTCACCTCTTTCTCCCACACTTACATTTCATTTTTTCGCTCTTAATTTTTCTCAGACCTTATTCTTTGCTTGAAGTTTCTGACACATGGAAATATTCATTAGGAAATGGCAGGGAATGATGCTAAAAAAAAAGATGGTATTGGTGAGAATTATCATCAAACCGCTGATAACAGCCTCTTTGTGTCATGAAAGTTGTCTTGACCCTTCAGTGAGAAAAAAGTGTGTCGTTCAAAAGTGTTTCCACTCATCGTTCACGGTAAAAAAAAAAAATCATCCGTATCCGTTGTTTTTATTCCACTTCTTGTCCACCGTCATGAAGGTGATTAAAGAGCGCGGCACTAATGTATCCGATCCTCCTGCAGAGTCAAGTCTAGACAGTTGTTTATGTCATATCAAAGGACGGAGTCTAGAGACGGCCTGTTTTTCCACAGTGGGGTTTAATTTTCTAGTTATCCCAATTTCAAAAGTTTACAGATCCTTCAAACCATCAAAAGCTTTTAAGAAACTTGGAAAGTCACCATCAGTTTGTTTGGTCAAAGGCCGGTACATATTTAGAGAAAAATAAAAAGCTACATTTTTATTTTCTTCTTGCAGAATAGTGGGATTGTTTGATGTGAGGCAGTATAAGAATAATGTGGTGAGCTTTGGCCTTATTACATTCTGGAAAAAAAAAATTTATCATTTGCTTTTGGTGTTTTTTTTTTTTTTTTTTTTTTTTTTAAGAATTTGGAGCATATTGTGTTTTGAAAACAAAAAGGGCATAGGCTATAAATAAAAAAAATGATTTACGGAAAGCTGAAAATGGATAGATGGATGGATGGATATGATTTTTTTTTGCAGCATTTAAAATGTTGTAGAAACACAGCAAAGCAAAGAAAAGCAAAATGCCAATTTAAAAGTATTCACTAACTTATTGTTGTTATCGTGGCACTGGGAATTACATTCACATGATGCCATAATTGCATCCAAACCAAACGTCAATAGAAAAGGCACTAAGCTGTGTGTGATATCATCTGTCATCTCAACCCCTGAGATGCCCTCAATTAGCCCTCATTTTATTGGGAATTCCCGACTCTGTCATCGCAGTGTCTGGATCAACAAACACAAGACCAAACCGAATATTGTTCTAATTTATAAGAGGCAAAATAAACAGTGTAACCCATACTCGAGGAAACAGGATGCAATTAAATTAATTGTTGCCATGAAACAGATTTATAAGTTGATATGTGACAGAGTTCAAAATATACAGCACATCGGCATGGTTACAGAGCAAACATAAATATTTCCCCCAATTTCGCATCACTCAGCGTTTTGGTTCAACGATTATTATGGAGGCCCTTAAAACAGTTAAATTCTTCAGTTGTTTTGGGAAAAACAGTCATTATCGACGATGGGTGATTATTCCTTCATAGTGAAATTCCAGAGCTCGTGCATCACATTTCTCTGCCCTGGTGTGGTCCCGACACCGATACGACGAGAGGCTCTCCAATCATCTGTCAGGAGCGAGATGTTTTTTTTTAATCACAGCCAGGGAAAGTGTCAACAAAGAATTAATCTGGCTGCAAAATGATTGTTTGCGATGTCTTTTTTGCAAGATTAAATACCAGCCATTAAAAGATAATCGAGTTTTTTTTGTTTTGTTTTGTTTTGTGTCTTGGATGGTCCCGGTTGCTCCTCTCCTTTCCACTTATTTGTGCAAAGTATCTCCATCTCAACAAGTCATTTAGCCTCACGTTCAGCCTTAAAATCTTGGTTTTCCTGAAATGAGTGAAAAACAGCCAGTGGCATGAGATAATCCCACTCGTTTCCAATATAGTTTCACTTTTTCTTGACATTTTAGTGCAAGGCAGAATAAAGCAGACCAGCCCATTAGTATCAAGATTAAAGAAAATCGATTAGCATCAGTGGTAAGTGGGGTTATCTCATGCCAATGGCAGATTTTTTTGTACTTGTTTTAGGAACAACATGATTTTAACATTGAGTCTGAAATGAAATGACTTATCAAGATGGAGATTTTTTTTTTTTTTTTTTTTTTTGCAATGTGTAGTTGCATTCATTCATGTACAGTTTAAAAAAAAACTGCAGAGAAATCCATTACAGTAAACATGAAGCCTTCATTTGGTCTTGTCAGCTGAGCTTTTACCTACCAGTGCACTTTACTGTCTGTTTACTGTCAATCACCTGACTCTGACAGGGAGAAATACACTTCTTTACCATGAAATATCACTAAAAACATGTTAAAAATAGAATGTATTGCAAAATGACAGAGGGAAATGTAAACGAGATGCAGACAGAAGTAAATGGACTCAAAATGACACCCATATTCAAGTCCTCATAAAATCAACTACTTTTACTTCCTAGAAACAGTGTATCTTAAATGGTGATCTCAACAAAATCTTCAAAAAAAAAAAAAAAAAAAAAAAAAAAAAAAAAAAAAAATTAAAATACCACCATTCTGCATATCCCAAAAAATATACCCTGTTAGTTTACATTTTTCAATAAAGTCCCGCCCCAACATCCTGTCATAGCAGGAAATACCTAAAATCAAGGAAATAAAATAACCATTTCTTAGGGTCTTTCAGGGTTAGTGTGGGGAAAAAAGTCAAATATCGTTAAAACTACATAACCACATGCAGAGCTTTTATACTCCCTTTGTATTGGCTTGACACTGCTTCACAGCATTCATATTGTGTGTGTGTGTGTCTGTGTTTGTGTGCGTATGTTTACATCATCACATGTTCACCCACGGGTGAGCGAGTTGACTCTCAGAGACAGACCCATGTGGGTTCTTGAGTTCGACACACATCTGATTCTGTGTTTGGTCATGGCAGAGCAACAAACCTCCCAGCCGCTCCTGGCATGTGCGCTCTGTTTCCCCCAGAGAGAGGCTGCTCCTCTGCACGCTGCCTGCAGGTTAGCGGGCGAGAGGGCAAGCCAACCAAGGAGTGTTGATATGAGGAGCTCCCAGCTTGGTACTGTGTGTGTGTCTGTGTGTGTGACAAAGCAAGAGGGAACGCAAGAGAGAGAGTGTGAGATGCTTAACAGTCTCTCACGATCTAATTTATTGCGTGATATAGAGGAATTAGCACGTTGTTTTAGAGATTCGAGGAAGGTTTATGTCAACGATTTCAGAAATAAGTCGCTAAAGCTTTTCTCTTTCTCTCTCTCTCTAACGCCCACTCTCCCTCTTCTCTCTCTGTCGTCAACCCCCCCGCCAAACCAAAACATGACAGTGGACACCCAATATTTTTTTATTTTGTCTTGTGGGAGGGAGGGGAGGCGGGGTTAGAAGTTAATCTGATTACTTTCGGGGGCGCCCGAAGGATTAAAAGTAAACTGTTCGTGTATGGGCTCCCCTTGGTTTGAAAGCAGAGCAGCAGGCTCGGAGCAGCCCCCTGCTCGCAGGCGCTGGTGTTGGGTTTTGGTATTCGTTCCTGTTTGGGTGAACTGTGGAGGCGATGGCGGCGGGGAGGCTCCCGTCTCCTGATAACTGTGGAAATGCGATGGCCAAATCGAACACAGGGTCTTCTCCAGAGTCGGTGACCTCACCGCCTTTTGCACAGCTCTGGTACTTGATATTCGATGAAGCTGCACTGGTTGAACTGCTAAAAAAAAAACTATGTGAACAAATCCTAGTCTTAAAGTCAGTCTAAAAATCCTGTTTTTTTTTTTTTCAAAGCAAGTGAAATAAATCTGCCAGTGGGATGAGATAATCCCACTTGTTTCTGGGAACACGTGTAAATATGTTGAAACAAGGCAGAATAAGACGCTAATATCAATCAAATGACACTTGATTCAAGAAGATTCTGGACCCAGTTTGATTAGCTTTGGAAACTATTGAGGTTATCTCATTTCACTGGCAGATGTTTTTTCTCAATTTCACAAGATTTCACAAGATTAAAGTCTGAACGTGAGACAAAAATTACTTGACAAAAAGACAGTAGTCTCCAAATGTTGGCCGTTGGACATCTAATAGGGTTTAATATTGTAAAAAAAAAAAAAAAAAAAGTAGGATGTAGGATACAGCCCTTTTCACATTTTCTCATAATTTATATTATCGGGTTTTTTCTTCTTTTGTGCTGTTATAGTCTTGTGTCGTGATGAGCCAACAGCTGCTGCAAATAAAACAAGTGGAGGTGAAGTGGAAGCGGCAGTGACGATCGGTGTGTGTTGAGTGTCTCCTCAGAGCAAATCTAGGCTCTTACTTGTGTGACCGCCATCGCTCAAGTGCTCGGCTTATCATAAGTAAGTTGAGCTTAACCTCCACCCCCCGCTCTGTTGGCTGAATTTTCCCTCTAATTAGCCGAGGGAAGCCTGACTTTGTGCTGCTACGAGGCTGAGGTCAGTCGATGCAGGCCGGGAACCACTGGCAGCAACTAATTAGCCAACTTTCCAAAACACACTAAGGCACTGTGTTTCCTAGGATGCGCGGGAAACAGCAACAACCGATAAACAAATCAGCTCCCCGTTAAATTCTTCAGCTGGAAGTTAAACTCGTCGAACAGCCGGGCGGCTCAAATTATTCTGCAGCTTTTTGCCGTTTCAGAGAGTGGAGCTCCACGTTGCAGGAGGTGCTGAAAAGCTCTCGGTGAGCTTGGCTCTGCCCGGCTAATTCAATTACACTTGTTTTAAAGGTATCAGTTCACGCTTGTTTTTACTGCTCACCTGGGGGTGGTTACAGCCGACCACTGCCTCGCTAATCCAGCTCGCTTGATTAAAACCAGGCCAAACATTTTGAAGTGTTTGAAAATGAGCCTTTAGCCTTTTCACGACATGAATTATTAGAATAAAAATTCATTACGCTGTTATTTAACAAAGCTACTCAGATTTAATTAAAGGAGAAACGTCACATTTAATTAAAGGGAATAAGTCCTACAAAAGTGGAGGGGGTGGGGTGGGGTGGGGTGGGAGTCATTTGAAGCATTAGTGTTTTAATTAGTGAAAATGTTGAAGTCATTTTCCTCTAGTTTTTAATTTTCGCTGATATTTATAGGTCTTTCTTCACACGGTACCAATTATAGATTCTCAGAACAACATGGAGATGAAATGTTGAATTGCAGGGAGAAAAGGGCAAACCTGTCTTCACAATGTGTTAGGTGCACTTTGCAGGAGGTGTGTGTGTGTGTGTGTGTGTGTGTGTGTGTGTGCGATTCTGTGGTGAATGGTAGTGTGTGGGGCTTTGTTTGCCCTGTAGCCTGTAGGTGTGTGAGCTGATTGCTTGGCTGGAACAAACTCCAGCTCAGCTTTTGTGTCGGTTGTCTCTATTGAGGAGCAGAAACCCTGAATCCTGCTGGCTGTAAAGAGCAGGTGTGAGGAGCTGTCTGTGTGTGTGTGTGTGTGTGTGTGTGTGTGTGTGTGTGTGTGTGTGTGCGCGCACGCGCAGGCTCAGCAATGACCTTATTTACGATTATTTGGCTGTCTTATCACAGCCATCTTCCTGTAAAGAGCAGCCAGGTATTTCAGTACGCCTGTTTCCCAAACTGCCTCTGCCGAAAGTCTTTAACCTCCATGCTCTCTTACAGTAAGCAGAATAAGTGCACTGCAAAAATAGATTTTTTTTTTCTCAAATCAAGAAAAAAAATGTACTACTGGGATGAGATAACTCCACTTGTTTCCACAGTTTCTCTTTTTTCAGGATTTTTTTTCTGGGGACAAGTGTAAATATGTTGAAACAAGGCAGATCAGAGCACTAATAACAAGAACATTACATTTGATTAGCACTGGAAACAAGTGGGATTACCTCATCCCACTGGCAGCTGTTTCTTCACTGTCAAAAATAAAATAAAATAAAATTTTGAATATGAGACCAAACATGGAGATTTTTTTTTTTTTTTTTTTTTTGCAGTGTGTCAGCAGAATAAGTCTATACCTCCATCTCCTGTCCTGGTACCAATTTAATTATTTTTTGCAGAATTCATTTTAGTGAAAAGAGGGAAAAGGTTTGCCCTGTTTTGTTTTCTGTCTCTCTCTGTCTTTGTTCTAACTTGTCGAAGTGCAGTGCAGACAGGTGTGTAAGAAAAATGAGCCAGGAAGCTGAAGGAGAAAGATGCTCCTGCACGCCGTCCTTTTATTTGCAATACTGAACTTTATTGCAAGTTTCATTTTATTTTACTTTACCATGTATGTATATATTTATTTATTTAGTTATTATATTTAATAGTTTATTAGTTTACCTTTGAGAGAAATTAGGCTGTTGTGTCAGTATTAATGTAGTAAATGGCTGCAGGACATATTTGTGATGGGGAACTTCTTGTGTCTTCTACAACAACATCAACCTTGTCCCAGGTGGCCATGTGTCACTGTGCAGATGAACATCGACTGCTGACATTCTCGTTCATTCTCATTCATTCATTCTGACCTGGAAGTACAAACTGAACCTGTGTTTCATATTGGCTCACAGATCCCAGAGCAGGACAGAAATCCTCTCACGCTGCTGCATTGAATATTTTGACTTCGCTCAAAAAAAGGGCGCTGGGCAGACGGAGAGAAAGGCCCGAAAAATCAGAAACAAATTCAAATTCCATTTTCAGAAAGGCAGGATTAGATGTGTGGTGGCGGAGCAACACCTGCAACACTGCCGCTGTGAAATTAAAGTTCTCCAGCTTTTGAAGGCTGTATGAAATTTTATATTAAAAACACATTAATGTACAGTACAGTGTCAAACTGATCAAACTAAAATGAAAACATTTTTAAGAAACTGCAAATTGATACTATTCTAAAAAATATAATCATTTGTCGTTATTTATCTCACAGTAATCGCTGCCCGGAGTTTATATTCAACTCTCTGTTTTAATTCACACTCCATCACCTTACAGGATCTGATGATCATATCTCATACGCTGAATTGAAAGACTTAGAAACCTTGCCAAAACAAAGAGTTGAGAACAGAGAGTCCTGTGTCACTGGGGTATTCGAAGGTGAGTGACAGCTTGGTGTTATCTTTAAAAACAAGTTGATTATTTGGCTGATAGGGAATCATGAACGAAAACAGGGAACTCCGCGTGAATGGATAACGCCGAGTGATGTCTGAGCGACAAGCGGCTGTGTCATAACGCTGAGGGAAACCTGATAAGCTCGTGCCAGACAAATCACATATCAGCTTACAAATCTTCAATTGCTTTTAATTAAAAATGCCTTAATCTGGAAGAGGCTATGGTGATGTAATTTGTAAAACAGTCTGCACTCTTATAGCACTTTGGAAATACAAGCTTTTTTTTTTTTGTCTTGTGCCAGCAATAATGATAAGTAGTTTCCCCAGTGTATATCAATGTGGCCTGCAACCTGAGAGTGTATGGGCTTTTGTGTGAACAAGCTTACATCATGCCTAGTGTCAGCGAGTTTAGATAAAGTGTTTCTCGCTCGTTCCCATTATGCAGGACAATATCACATGAAGCATAATACCTTCAAGGACAATGTCGCCTTGCACCCCACACCGTCGCATCCAGGTTGCGCACCGTCTCCACAATAACCAACCAGGATGTCGGCGTTATTCTCACCGGGGGCCATGCGGTCCGGTAGCCTAGAATTCCCCTCAGTCTTCACTCGGCAGGGTGTGAAACAGGCTTTGTAGTGAAACAGAGACGTGTCTGCCGGTCAGAAGCTGAGCACTGATCCTCCACCGGTTAGACGCCTCTCCATAGTGATCCCTGTTGCCTCCAGGTGGGCTGAGGGATAGCTTTCACCAGCCGTGGCCCAGGGCAGTCAGTCAAAGGGCTGGAGCCAGAGAGAGAGAGAGAGAGAGATGGAGAGCGGGAGAGAGAAAGAGAGGGAGCCCTGGCTGAGGCTAGCCGTCGTGCCTGTTGGCAGTCCCCGGCCGGATTTACAGCCAGCTCAAATTATATTTTTTTTCCACAAAGTGACACAGATCATTTCAAAGCTGTCTAAACGGGGAAGACGCTAATCCGTTGTGTTGTTGTTGTAAATGTCCTCTCAGTTGGGCTTCTTGGATAAAGTGAACGTTACTTGAGTCCAAAAATATCACAAATGAATAAGAGACAGATATCTTTTGATGTGGGTCAAATGTAGGCTACTGTGTTTTGTTTGTGTAAACAGGTCCGTGCAGGCATGCACATCACCGGGTTGTGGCGATCTGTAGGCTTTTAGGGGCTTTCCAGGAGAGGCAGCATGACAGGGTATTTGTATATGCATTGTGCACAACAAAAAGCAGAAGTGAAAAAGCTGCGGTGCTGTCTACTACACGCAAGACTGATGCAGAAGTATAAATCTAACATCAGTAAGGCAGGTAGATTTTGCATGATTAAAAAAAAATCTTATAAAATTGGTTTGTGGAGAAAGCCAGTCATTTATAAAGCTGAGATATTTCTGTTCCAAACCTCAAAAGGCCATTGAAAAGCCATCAAATGACAGCAGCTTGGCTCTTCTGGCGTTAACAATAGTAGAAACAATGTGAAAACATAATCCATAATACACATGTCATGCACAAGTATAAGTCTAACTTAACATTAGTAAAGCCATTTTGAGGGTCTATGAGAAAACTGACAACCTCTTTTTTTCCTGATTGGATAAATCTAACAGCACTGGTTTGTGCACAAAGCTGCTGTAGGTCAAAGTCATTTTGAAAGCTGAGATATTTCTATTCAAAACCTCAAAAAGACATTCAAAGCCCATCAAATGACAGCAGCTTTGCTCTTCCATTGTTAAGACAACAGTGTAAACATAAAATTTGTGTTACTTGGGGCAGGAAAAATCTCAGGTGTCAAGGTAGGCCTGAACACAATCAGATGAATGCATGTAAAAAAAAAAAAAAAGTAGACATCTGTACAAGCTCAGGCAGGTACTGTATTTTTTATTTGTGTTGAGGCAGATCTGATTTTTCCAACATGGACATACCACCAGATCTGGGCCACACAGGGTTAAAAATCAGGTTTTTAGTCTCTATGTAAATTAAGGCAGAGTCCCTACCTACTGAGGCTAAAAGCCAACAGCCTCAGCCAGGGATGGAGAACAAGCAGAGAGGCATCCTGCTAATTAAGGCCCCTGCTGTCCTGCAGGAAAGACAAGCTGGGAAAGCCAACTCATCTCACAGATAAGGCACGGAGCTGTAGGTTTGTGTGTAAATGTGTGTGTGTGTTTTAGAAAAAATATTGTAATTAGCTCCTTAGAGTAGAAAGAAGGGGGTCTCAGGGGTTCCACAGCACGCACACACACACACACACACACACACACACACACATACAACTGAGGAGCCCTCCAACCAGGTTATGCTGAGGAAAATGAAAAGGCATCCTGCTACTCTCTCTATTAAGATGGGCTGATGATAAAAAGAGGAAGAGCTGTGTGAAGAGGGGGTGCTGAAAAACATGGACAGATGTGGGGACCCCAGTTGCACCACGATCACCCCCTATTTCCATACATATACAAACACACCCATGCATATATATATGTACCCCCCCGGCACACACACATTACAACAGCAAACTGTATCAGAAGTGTTGCGTCTCGCTGTTAATAATGCATGAATGTGTCTGTGGTGGTGGTGGAGGACCAGTGTCTCGGACGGACGGCCTTAATGAAGCTGGGCATGTCTGCTTCACTTTGCTGCCAAAATGTCATGAATAAACATCAGCCGGCTAATTAAACTCAGCGCTGGCAACTGTACTCATCAGTAAACAAGCGGCAGCTAGGGGTCTCTCACATGCGCCGGGGGATTTGCAGAGAACGGAGGAATGGTAATACTAGGCCTTGGCTTTCTGTTTAGTACAATATGGACTCTGGAGAGCGGGGCAAGACCTTGAGGGAGAGAGAGAGTTAGAGAGAAAGGGAGAGGGAGGAGAGAGAGCGGCAGAGTGAGCGAGGGAGAGGGGGGATGTTAGAGTGAGAGACAACGGGAGAGCATGGGAAGGAGGAGAGAGAGAGAGAAACAGATGAGAAAAGGGCTTAGTGTTTGACCTCATTATCAGCAGAGTTAAAACTCTCTCACCCTCTTTCCTCAGGGAGAGGATCTATGGTGGCCCCCGTGTCAAGTCGCATTTTAATCTGGTAAACAAATATGCAGGATCCTGGAAATTAAACCACTACCTTCAGCACTTTGTCAGGACTGTCACACAGCCTATTGATCACTGATGCTGGAAATTAAATGTAATTACATGCAGTGAGCCTTTCACTATGGCTGACACATTGGCTTATATATGTCGGTTGTAAATTATATCATTTTGTGAGAATAACAAGGGGGAGTCATTTTATGTTGACAGATAAAGGAGTGATGGAGCTGCAGTTATTTTTTTCCTCTGTGGAGAAGTGCAAACTACAGTGTAACAGACTAGTGTACAATAACAATTTTGTCTGTGTGGCGTCAAGCTGATTAAAGGCAAATGTAAGGATAATAATACTCGAATTACGCTGACAAAACAGATTGTCAACCGAAAATAAATAATAAAAATGTAATGAGGGAAGACTTCTGAAATAAAAAAAAAAAAAATCTGTTTATTTTTCTATAATGGAAATTTGCTTGAAGACAAAATTTACAGTAAAGAAACACTATAAAACATTCACAAAAGCAATAAAATGCATAAAAGTACAATAAAACACAAACCACCACAGCATATACCACAAAGAGCATGAGCCAGCCCAGAACAGGAGACAGCAGCTCAGTAGAGTGTAACGCCACTGATGAGTGCAAAATACAAAGTGTGTGTCCAGGTTAAAGCCTCTGAAGTGGCGCCCAAAGGAGTCAGACTCTCAAACTGTCCTGTAACAGGGCGACCAGGGCCGAGCGGCTCTTGGCTCACACCGCTAACCCCACTGGCTAACCACAGCAGGCCCCTGGACACATTTTATAGTTTAGGCATAAGCTGCCAAAAGATTAATACAGATTCAATAAAACTCTGATAGATCAAGGTCATCATTTTATTTCACCACACATGTTGAATGAGTTCATTTTATGTTTGCACACAGCACACACAGCGCCGGTGTTTGTTTCAATTAATGAAAACGATTGCCTCGATCTAATATGTTTTTTGGCGTCTTTTTTTTCCTCTGCAGCCTGTAACTGCAACCTCCACGCCCGACGGTGTCGTTTCAACATGGAGCTGTACAAGCTGTCAGGGAGGAAGAGCGGAGGAGTCTGCCTCAACTGTCGCCACAACACGGCCGGACGCCACTGCCACTACTGCAAAGAGGGCTACTACCGAGACCTGTCCAAGCCCATCTCCCACAGGAAGGCCTGCAAAGGTACAGTGTCTTCATTCCCTCTCTCTCTCTCTCTCTTTTTTTTAATCACCTTGATTCACTTTTATCCATTTGTATGAGCAGTAGTGGGACTTTCGCAGAAGTATATGACACTGCTTTGATCTGCAACATGGTTTAAATTCTGTGGACAACAAGAATTTGCTAAGACATAAACAAAAATAAATAAATATATAGATAAACAGAGATGAGACCAAACCATATATGCATTATGAGAGGGAACATGTTTAAGTTCAGAATTATCAAAGTTTGCATTAGGACATTTGATTGCATTGATTAAAAATGTATAATTATGAAATAACTAAGAGAACTGATCAAAATGCATAGAATCCCTTTGTTTTTTTCAATCTGAACAGAAAAGAGGGCATAATTAGTACTTGCTGGTAAATGAATTTGACTTGAAGAGATAAATTAAATACCACAGTGCTCAGGCTAATCTTGAACTCATTTTTATCATCAGGGACTGCTGAAACACACATATAAAAACACAACACACACTTGATACTGGCCACTACTGGCCAGTGCAGACCACTGGGTCTTCTATTAAAGAGCTTGGGATGAGTTACAGGAAGCTGGGGGGGAAAAAACCTAGCAGTCTTTACATTCCAGAGGCTGTCTCGCCCTCATCTCCCTCTGTCAGCGGAGATGAGTTGGGGGTCTGCTGGGATCGTGGAGGTCGGGGTGGTATGGGTGGGTTGGGGTGGGTGTTCCCTCACTGACACTGAGTTATTTGGCTTCGTTCGAGGGGGGGGGAATGGGGCTGACAGGACAAGCAAAACAAACAGCCCCGAGGTGCGAAGTGATCCCCGGTGCAGGTCAGAGATGAATGAGAGAAAGGAGGATTGTTGGAAGGATTTGCAGAAGAGAGAGAGGAATAAGATGAAGGAAAAGTTAGGAGTAATAGGAGCAGCACGGAAGTGGAGGCCAGCTGGATTTTACACACCTTTTAGCCTGAGAGAAATCATTATGATGTAAAATCCATTGCATAAATTGTAAGTAGCAAGTAGTAAGTAGCATAAAAATGATCTAAATTAAATGCGGATAGTATGTAATTGATTTTTTTTTTCTATTTGTTCCCTTACATTGATCACAGACTGTCATAGTCATAGTTTAGACACTTTTATTTTTAACGTGGCATCCCTAGACAGGACAGAGTGAGGGAGAAATCGGGAGTGACGGAGGGAGGCAGGGAGTGAAAGATGGCAGGGAGGAAGGCAGGGATGATGGGTAGGGAAGTGAGAGAGGAAGAGGGGCGGAGAAGAAGAAGAAGAAGTAAGAGGTGAAGAGGACAAGGGGAAACACACCCCCGCGCAGGTGTGCTCGCTCCTCACTGCTGGGATGAATAGCATGCCATCAGCCCTCACCACAGCTAATAAGGGTCAAAGAAAGAGAGAGAGGGGTTGGGGGTGGTGGGTTGGAGGATTGAAAAGAGAGAGGCTATGTTTTCTCACCTCTCCTATAGCTAGAGGGAAAGATAACAGGAGCTGAATCCCTGTGCAAACAAGCCCGGAGACACCTCGGACTTGTTTCGTGTAGACATGCAGGCGTACGCACGCACACACACATACACACACTTGCAGACAACACAGAAATACATGCATGCATACCTGCTTGGGGTTTCAGAGCGCTTACTTCCAAGGGCAGCCTGTAAGGAAATATTAGCCACTTGCTGACAGTTTAAGCCTGCATTTTCCCACATCATTCAGCAGGGAGCAAATAAATAAACTGACCAATCAGTCAGTTTGACAGCAGGCATGTCTGAGAAGTAAAACATCTGTGAAGGAATCCGATGTTAGCGTAGAGGAGGCGGGCATCGCTGATCAGAGATATGAAGATGTGTAGCCTCATATTTCAAATAGTTAATAGCGCTGATTTTAAGGAAATATGTGCTCAGCAGTGGCATTTTAAGGATTCCTCTGTTCTTCATTTGCATGCTTTCCCCTTTTTTTTCCCCCAGTGTATTCTTTTCACGGCCTTGCAGAATATGAATTTGCCATGACGATATGCTTGGTGCTGCTGTACCAAATTACTAAAGACATTTGTCATGCCGATGTGCAGACATGACACAAAGGTTGCATTTAGCATCATCAGATTGCTGATAACCAACAACCATATCAAGCACGCGTCCTTCTCTGCATGAACATGAATTCATTAAAAAAAAAAAAAAAAAAACTCAAGGAAACCGCCCAGTTATTCATTCCCCCGTCTGCTCATGAGCAATATTCCTGAACTGACATTAACACCTTCCGTGGCTTTGAGCCCATTCTCCTGTCGACTAGGAATGCAAACAGACATTCATCATCACGGGACGTTGTGTATCATTAACCCCTATCCTCCGCAGTGTCTAGCAGACCAGCTAATTGTGGGGATTTAACCTCTTTTTGTTGTTTTTACATCCCTTCTCATGTGTCCAAGACTTGATTCTTTCAGCATCCCATAACTCACTTTCATGGGGGTTTGTTTCTCATAATGGTACAGTTCGATGCCTCAAGGTCCTGCGGTGCATTTTATCACAGTGTTTAGAGCTGTTAAGCTTGTTTACTTGTCCTTGTAGACAACAGACACAGTGCACATTGTGCGGCACAAACACATTATTTATAAAGATAATGAGGAAGGCTTGGGCTGACGCACACAGCGGAAACTAGTTGTTTTTATACAAATGAGGTTAAATTGTGTGCCCATTTTCATATTCATGTCTGGAAAATAACTAAATCATCATCTGAATTAGCTTAATTAGTCACTGATTGTATTATTTATTAACTTTTTTTTTTTTTTTTTTAAACTTTTTTTTTTTCTAAAGCCTTATGCTTATTATAAGGCTATTCCAGACCCTAGGTTCTTATTTTTGCCCCTTGGAGTCCTTCACATTTATAATCAGCATAAGAATTATTAATCTAGCACTCCAGATGAATACAGACTTTAAAAAAATTTTTTTTTTTTTGCATTACATGGAGGGCTAATGAAGGCCTCCTTTCCCCAGTATGCTGGCCACTGAAGTCAGAGACCTTGGAGGCAAGCAGGCAGCATTTGGATCACCAAAAGAGAAGGAATGTATGAATAGTTTTGCTGTCGTTTCCTTCTGCGGCAGCTAATCTTGACTACAGCAAAAACCTCAATTTGTGTAATGATTAAGTGTTTGTACCATAACTAGAGTGTAGGCTGCCTGCAGAAACGAATTCGATTTCCAGTGAGGTTCACGTGGAAATGTGTTTGCATATGAAGAAACATGACTAATTTCATGTAATTTAATGACTAGTGAGTTTGATTAGGTCAAAGCCGCAAGTTGAAAGCTGTGAAAAATGCACCTGGTATGGACCTCTGGCGGCTTCAGTCGACGCAGCATGTATAGTACATGTGCATCTGGACCTGTGAGGCTCACTGTAATTTATGTCTGTGGAAGGCTTTTGATAACCAGTGCTCCTGATGTGTGACCTGACAGGAACTCTGCCTCCTTCATCTTCATCTCAGTGTCTTCTGTGCATGGATTTTCTCTCCCTCTCTTGGCTGGTTTTCTAATCTCTTTTGACTCTGCCTGATGCTCCGACTCTTCTTAAGGAAAAGTTAAGACACAGCTAAGAAGTGTCGAGATGCTCTGCCGTATGTGTACATGCACGGTTGCATAATTTTTGACCATGAAATGGGTTTTGGCTGTGTTTGACTGTTACAAGGAATGTAAGCCTTTTTGATATTAAACACATATTCGCAGTTGTTTTTTTTTTCATGTTGTGGTAATGCCTGTTAACACAATGAAAAATTACCATAATGTTTATGAACAACACTCCTGTTGTTGTTATCTTCATCATCGTTATTGTTATCCTCATATTTCCATGTCAACACCCACATCCACACATCATGCACGCTCAAGGTCATGCGCTCATTTCATGAAAAATACAATGTTGGACAGAATCTCCATCATCATCAATTATAGAACTACATATAGAGCAAGAGTGTAGTCATGTAAGCCTGGGCAGTGCATGTCATATGTTCATTACATCAGCGTCCCCAAACTACGAAACCCTAAGTCATCTCACTGACACGAGAGACTTAATTCTCCTTGACTCCCTCACATTCGGTGTTGCCTCTCACCCAACCAAAGTATAAACAGATTTCATCATAATTTATAAAATTGTCAGCTTACCCAAACGGTTTTGTTCAATTTAATCCATGAAATTTGCCAGAGTTTTTGCCCCCTCCCCACACACACACACACACACACACCTCCCCACCTCCCTATGCCTCTGTAATTATAAGCAAACACTCTCCAACTTCTACTGTGGTATTCGATTACACTGAAACCGACTTACAGAAAGGGATCTGTGGTAATTATCCCAGGCTGACAAATGATACGAAGCATGAACTCTTTCTTTTGCCAATTAAAATATTTTCACAAACTATATTTGGAATGTTACTGAAGAATGAAGAAGTTAAAGATATGCCTGTAGTTCTGTTACTGCCCTCTCTTTCCCTCTCTCTCTCCCTCTCTCTTTCTCTCCTGCTGTTAATTAACTTAATAAACTTGCCACACACGGGCTTTTCCCTTTGTCAAACACCTTAATACGGCGTCAATGGCTTCCCCCGCCAAACTCTCTCAGGTTTACCACATCATAACTCAACATAATTCAATGGAACTGAAACCACAGGACTAATTTCTGTCTGCTCCCCAAGCAGCGAACGCTCTGCACCAAAGTGACAGCAATTAAGAGGTTTGGTTATTTATTGAACTAAAAAGAAAGCCTTTGCTGTGTGTGTCTTTTGGAAGAGAATAAGCGCTGCAGGAGCACTGGCAAGTCGAGGAGCACAGAGTTTGCTTTTATATGAGAAATACAATCCTCCCCAATAGCAGCTCATTTCAATAGGAGGCCATTACAAGCGAACGAGGGTGCCTGCTGCTAACCACTGAGAATGAGCTGTGGCCGGTGGCTAGATTTACACGCCAAAATTTATAACTTCACCCCTCATCGAGTAAGAGTGTAAACACGGAATACGTTTCAAGCGGCTCTTGTTTGTATCTTTAACTATTTCACGGATAAAACTGCAGCCACAGAGTAAAACCCACCGAGCTTACCCGATAGAGATATGCATGAGTTAATCTTAAACAGGTGATAGAGAGGGTTAAAAGACTAACAGATGTAGCACCCTGGGTGGTCTGTGAATACCTTTGACAGATAACTAAAAGGTAAAACCTAATTTTGCAATGATACTTCTCGATAAAGTGTTAAATCAGCTACTGTAAATCTGTATTTCTTGCCCTGGTATTGAATCAAGAGGCCTCTTGTGATTAAATATTAAACAATAACACTAGACATCTCCCTTAGTACCCATTTTGATTTGAAGACTATATCGGATGACAATAATAATTACATAAGAGGTCGACACCAAATAATGATCCCTGGTTTTCATTATTCTTTTTCCTTAGAAGACCATCTCAACTTAATAAAGTCAAGCTTGAGCAGATTGGCACTGGTTCTGTGACTGATGGATTGCGTTCAGTCCCTCACATTCGAATCTGAACATCAACCGATATGTAATTACATCGGTCAGTGGATTCATGAGGAACATATTTTGCATACAGGGGAAAATTAGGCTTTGATTGAGGGATGGTCTGTTTCAATTAGAATAACATGTTAAAAAACTTACTCCCCTCTCCCCAGCATATGTCTTCCATTGACACAGTAGGGATTTTTTTTTATTGACCACATATAAAATGTTTTCTTCTAGGGATTTAAAAAATATTGTTTTTCATGACTTCACTTTTTGTTTTGGATTTCCAGTGGGTGTGCTGATATCGGCGTGTTTTCAATTAGCATAACACACATGTATTGCCTTGTGCATAAAACATCAGCTCCAAAATCAATCAGCTTATGGCCAACATGCTAAGCTCTCTGTGGCCTAAAGCGCAACTGCTGCAGTCATTGCAAGCTTATTATGTTGATCAATAAAAAACAAAGCTACACAACCAGCAAGCCTCTCCCTCTCTATTAGATCAACACGTCATTTAGAAAAGCCGTTTATGCATCGTGCAACAAGCCCATAACCCTATCTCTTTCTGTTCTCCGCAGATATTTGCGGAGGAGCAGAAACCTAATTATAATCGAACACAGACTTGGCTAGCTTGGACCCTTCCCAGGGCCAACAAATTATTCTTATTGGCACAGAATGCACAAACCAAATGGGGGAGTGGAGTTCAGACTTCAAACACCAGCTTTATGGTGAACGATTGGCAGAGTTCAAAAATTCTCACATTGTGCAATCTCAACCTCCTATGAAGCCGCTAAAGCCGACTGGCCCGACCGCTCGCCTTTGAAATGCCTTCCACTCTCCCCATTAACCAAGAACGTTTTTCAGTCTTTTATGTGCGAGTCCCTGTGCCAAGACTTTCTCTTAGTATTAGGAACTCGGGCTTCATATTGAAAAGTGACAGTTATACGGGACGAAGCCCTCACCTTCAGATGCAGAATAAAGCTGCTGCTAGGAAGAAAAAAAAACACACCATAGGCTTCCTCATATAAAAAGGCTTCCTCACACACCTACACTTCTCGTCATCTGGACACAAGAGCGCTCTCGCAGTTTTCTTCACTCAAGTGCTGGTGAATGGAGATGGAAAGTGCCTTTTTGCTCTCTTGTCCCCATATCTCCCTGAGCCATCTGGAGTAGCCATGAAGGAGAACATACAGCCACTTAACCGCTAAGTGGACACACACACACACACACACACACACACACACTTACACCAGAAACTCTCACTCACACCTTGGAGTCAGTCAGCAAGACAGCCAGTCAGGAAGCCAGTCCTCCAGGCAGGCAAGAGGCAGGTCATCCAGCCAGAAAGTCAGCCAATTTGTCATCCAACCAGACAGCAAGTCAGTCCTCCACATTTGTCCGAGGACCAAAGGGGAGGAGGAGGAGGAGGAGGAGGAGGAGGAGAGGCTGTGAGTCAGGAGGCGAGCGGTTCCCACCTGTAGAACATGTGCTGTGCACCTTGATTTACTGGCAGGCTCGGGGCTCTGAGCTGCAGTTATTGGGCAGACGCTCTTAAAAATACAACCTGAGCTCTCTGAAGCTCCGAGCAGAGATGCACTTTGCCCCTCTGCGCCTCAAACTCCGCTGACAAGCTCCTAAATTTACAGGCCCGAAGACGTGCCGGCTTGGTCTCCACACCGTTTACTAGGCATCCTGAGGCCATGCGCATGTGTGTGTGTGCATATGTATAGTATAGATACATATGTATGTGTGTGCATACATGCATGGGAGTGAGTGTATGTGTGTGTGTGTGTGTGTATATGTATGTGTACTCCCTCCCTAGATACAACCGGGCAATGAAAGCGTTGACATGTTGGTCTGATAAAGTCCTAATCGGTACACACACTTTAAAGTAGGCAGTCTGATAAGAAGGAAGAATGACACTTGCTTGCTTGCACACACACACATGCACACACACACACACACCAGCCTGTTGTCAGATTGGGATAAGAGCAGCAACAGGAGCTGAATCACAGGAAACAGGCAATAGAGATAAAGGGGAAGGAGAGTGAGGCAAAGAGAGAAAGGAGGTGTTCTTTTTTTTTTTTTTTTTTTTTTTTGTTGGATGAGCTCGAAGATAGAGTCTCCTAAAGAAGCGTAGACTTCACCTCGAGTTGTCTTGTAGCACTCACAAAAACAAGAGCCGTGTTGTTTATAAGGGTCTGAGGTCGACCTGAAACAGAGCAGATACCCTATTACATTACCACCTTACAGCAGTCTTTTCCCTGAGGCCAGCTGTAATGTAGATCTCCCAGAAAGCTCATCTCTCATAGAATCTGACACAAAGATTGAATAACAAGCGTATCAATGCACCAGGTTAAAGAGACATTTAACACATTATGCATTTTAACTCACGGTTCAGCTTTCTGTAAGCTAAACGGGTCAAATTCTCATTGGTAAACATCTATCAGCTTGCAGTCAGATGTGTGTTACTGCACTTTTCTTTTATATTAAGTTACATGTGTCGTTGAAACTGCTTAATACCAACCCATAAGATAGATATCTATAGTTTGGCCTAGTGCAGCGATATAATTTTTTAAATTCTTGTTGGCAGAAGTGAAAAGCGCGCTGTATTTCCGCACTGCAGGCAGACGAACCTTAATAACTGCATTCCCTGTGCGGTCAGAAACAACAGGCCTAACCACTAAACACTCCCACAGGCCACAACGTGCATAATTCAGCTTTGCCTTTGAAGGCGTTCAGAGTGACAAGTGACAAAACACAGAAAAAAACAACAAAAAACAACAACAGCCAAAAAAAAAAAAAAAAAAAAAAAAAACAGGTAGGGAGGGAGTGAACGAGCAGAGCGGGCCTTGCCTCGAGGCCAAAAGTTAGCATCACTGGTTTTCCATAAGACATAAACAGAAAATACAAACACACACGACTTGAGGGATATGGTGGTGATGGATTGCAGACAAACAGACTTTTTTTTGGCTTTGAGGGCCTTTTGAGCAAAAAAGGGGAACTAGTGATAGATTAGGGGGAATGTTCTGTTCTGGATTAGACTAGGATTTAATGTGCGTAGTGTGTGGCATGTTCTTAATTCAACCACCTCTTTTTCCCAGGGTCGCCAATAACTATTTATTCACACACACAAAAAAACGATGAAACGGAACATGTTTCAGACAGCTACTACTCAACACTGATTTCAAACTTGACATGGGTTTGGGTTTGAACTAAATTAGGGGCTTGGATTGAGGCAGGCAACTGGAAAATGATTACATTCCTGACGCATATGTGTTCGATAGACCCCCCAAGTTTGGGAGGAAGTGTGACAGACATTTTGGGCTCACGTTCAAAGCACTGCATTAATCAGAAACAGACAATTAGGATTATCCTTCATTATTTGATCATTTGGTAAACACGCTCAATCCCCACTTTTTTTCCCCTCACACATACAACTGCAGTCCCACAGTACACTCACACACACATGCACACACACACACACCAAAGCATACAACCAAACGCACATGCAGGGACACATGCGACCTATGGTGATGCTGATATCATGGTAGTCGTTCATTATAGTAGCTGTGATTGGCACATGTTAATGAGCTGATTATAAAACGATGTCAAGAG
Source organism: Myripristis murdjan (assembly GCF_902150065.1). Taxonomy (NCBI): domain Eukaryota; kingdom Metazoa; phylum Chordata; class Actinopteri; order Holocentriformes; family Holocentridae; genus Myripristis; species Myripristis murdjan. The sequence goes on from NC_043980.1 coordinate 14,578,324, forward strand.
ATGTCTACACACTTTGGAGATTTTGGCGTGTTGGTTGTTCTTTCAGTCAAAACACCGCACTCGCTCCCAAATGAGCTTGTGGTGTTGTGTTTGACTCCACTGAGTTCTGTCTCTCTCTCTCTCTCTCTCTCTCTCTGTGTGCACAGCTTCTCCTCTCTATCGACACGCTGTTATTGTTGCTCCCACTGCTGTTGTTGCTGTTGTGCACACACCTGCACCCTCTACATGTATCTATGTGTGTATGTTTGTATCTTCCCACATGCGTGTGTGTGCGTGACCACTCACTGTGCCTCTCTTTCTTTCCTCTGTTTCCTCACAGCATGTGATTGCCATCCCGTGGGCGCTGCTGGCAAAACCTGTAACCAAACCACGGGCCAATGTCCCTGTAAAGACGGCGTGACTGGTATCACGTGCAACCGCTGTGCTAAAGGCTACCAGCAGAGCCGTTCGCCCATTGCCCCCTGCATAAGTACGTGGAACCAGCCTTTACCATATAACCCACTATTATCTGCCCATCTGATGCCTCACTGTAGGAAAATATGGAGTTCGGGTCAATAACACACCTTCAAAACAGACAGAGATACCAGAAACTGCATCAAGGCGATCTATGATGAAACTCACCACACACCACACACACACACACATGCACACACACACACACACACACACAAAACTCTCAAACCTGTCATTTTCAAATGCCGCCGCAGAGGAATAAACCAACCAACCAACACAAACACCCTCTATAATAGCACACTCCTACATTGTTTTTCTCCTCTGTTGCTTTTCTGCAGACAAGCGCCGAGTGTCCGACTGTCGGGACTCTGACCAGTAAATCTGCTAGCTTAAATAAACACACCATTAAACCGAACCCCCAGGTTATGGCGGCGCAACCTTCACTGCTTGTCGGTCTCCATAAATCTGAGTAAGACGCAGAGCTGTTAGCACCGGTATCTCCAAGCCTTAAAGTATGTCAGATAAAAGCACATAAAGATTAGGGTTGCAGAGTGCAAAGAAATACGAAATCTGTCTTGCTCTCAAGGCCTCCGGCATCAGGTTCTCACTACTCGCAGGCCGTTTGTAAGCCAAGGTGTGCCTCGGTAATGTAGTCAAAATGATGAAATATAATGCGGCCTAAAGGGAGGCTAGTGTTTCTGAATTATAACCCCGCAGCTAATGACAACTCCAGTATTCCTGGATTTTAATTGGCTCTACATCTCGTTCTCAAAGCAGCACATCTTAAGTAGTGCTTTTATCCCCATGAATAGATACTAGGGATTAAACGCTCATGAAGAATAAATCTTTATGAGCATATGCTTGGCTGAGCTCCAACAAAGGGATGAATTAAATAAACCTAATGGATATTGGATATCCTTAATTTTCCTGGGAAGGTCACCTAAGAGCTAAGGTGTCAAACATGGAGAGAGCCCAGAAGTGAAAGTCCCTGTAGTTTCTCTGATAATCGCTAAGTAATGTAGTTTCATTTTTAACAACCGACAGCGCTTGCCAAGTTTCATTTTAACAGCGAGTCATATTATATCTCTGACTTCATATATACCCTCCAGCGTTGTGAGCCATAAACCCACACGTCAATTATGAGGAACAGGCACATTATTTGATCTGGCACGTGTGGCAATGAAACACTGATAGGAGATGGGCGGGTTGGTCGACAGTGGCATCGGCGGGGGGACCCCCGGGTCTCCGGCACCATTGTTTTGGCCAGCATTGTTTTTCTTGTCATTATATGGACCAATTCTTTGTCAGAAAAGGCGCCACTGCGTCCACAAATCAACATCAGGCGTGTGTGTGACTACACCTGGAAAAGATTTCGATTCATGGTGTGTAACATACAGACATATTCGGGATTTTCATGAAGTGGTAGGGGAGGCTCACTCAAGTCTAACTGAGAGACGTGGATTGTTTTTGATCAAAAAGACTTGATTCTTTCTGTCTTCCTTAATGCACAAAATCTTCCTCTATGCGCAATCACCACCACCACTGCTGTGCACCTTTCCTCTGTTTTTCCACTTCTTTCTTTTGATGCGTCTTTGAAGCATCTTTGTGGTTTTGCCTCTTGTCCTTGCTTAGCCCCTCGCCACCCTGCACTAACTTTTTGATGGGCCCCCTCTCTCTCTCTCTCTCCACTGCCCACATTAACAAAAATGCATTATCTGTGTTTTATATTATCTGTTGCCATCCTGCTCCTTTGGAGATAAGAGGAGCTCTCTTCATGCATGGTTTCTCTGAGTGTCAACTTCCTACCCACTTGTGAATAGAGCGGAGTATGACGGAGGGCTGAGAGAATCAAGTCTTGGGACATCAAAACCACCGACACCTCTGTTGTGGCTTTTCCTCAGCGGCAGGTTCAACACGGTACTCAGGAAGGATGGGGAAAAAAGAGAGAGACAGATAACAGTTACATGTTTCACATCTTTAACATCAGGTTGTGAAAAGGATTTCATCGCCGTTTTTATCTAATCTCCCAGATATATCTCCTGAGCCACGGTGAAAGAAAGGCGCTATTCTCCCTGGTGGTCAGGTGACTTGCTCAATAATAGTAGAGCCACAGCTCGCCAAAACAATCGTGCATTTACACTAAAAGCTTGTCTGTGGAAAACCACGGGAAACATAACACAGCATGAAACAGCTCATCCATAAAACTGAGAGATGTTTCTTACGAAAATACACAATATCTTTCGTCTTTCATGTCACGCATGCACATTTTCACACATAAATGCACACATAACCTCACATATATGTTTTGTTTATGTGTCATATAATGGAACTGATCTTGTTTTGTGTTTATGTCATATTTTTCCTGGGAGCAGAGATTCCAGTCGCACCTCCTACAACCACAGCCAGCAGTACGGAGGAACCAACAGGTGAGTAAAGTGGAAAGTCGTACAGCCGACAGAGTTGCATTGTGGGCAGGGTTATACTGGGCGGCCAGCGTTCTGAAAATCCCTTTTCATTCACTGAAGAAAGTCAAAGGTACAAGACTGCACACAAAAAAGCTTCAGGACATGAGGCAGCTACGAGTCCCACAGTGAATTTCCTCAAGAAACATCAAATTGCTGCGCTTAAAATTGTTTTTCCCGTGCTGGTATAACTGAGCACACTTTGAGGCAGCTTTATACAGACATTCTTCAATTATTTCAACAACTGTGGTATGCAATATGCTGTTCCCAGTTGCAACCACTGATCTGGAATACAATATAATATAACAGTAAATATAACTGAATAAATTGCATGTGTTTAGCTGGTGTTTGGGCAATGAAGCTCATGGGTACTGCAGTATTTAGTGCAGTTTGACATTCCAAACTGACAGGAAAACATAATTTCTTAAAAATGAAACATTGAGAAGTAATAGCCATAACATACAGAGTTGGCCAAACTGGGGCCCTGAGCAAACCCCCAATGTATGCTCCTGCACACCAGGCGCACAGTAGGTACAAAATTAGTGCCTAACAAAATGCCATTTAACGTAACAATCTTTATAAATAAGAACAAGCAACATCTGAAATAAAAAATAAATTAGATCATCAATTAATAATAACAAAAAATATATATATTTCAACCACAGATGTTTTCAGAAGCAGAAACTTCAACCTGAAATAGAAAAAAAAAAAAAAAAATAGCAGCAAGACCCTTGTTTCTTTCAACAAACATCAACCTGAAATGAATAAATAAATATAAAATAGATGAATCTGTGTCACAAAACAGGTTATACAGAGAGCAGATAAAAGTATTAACAGGACATTTAATGAGTGGTATAGTGTTTAACATGGCCAAAGTTTTACATTTTTACTTAAACAACATACCCACCTTCGACTGAAGCTCGAGCTTTTTCTTGCTTTCTTGTTTTTTTTTTTTTTTTACGGATCAAATCGTCTTTTCGTCACCATCTCTTCACCTGCACCGGTGCCCGGCCCTGAGCTGTGATTGGTCAGATGTTGATTGTCAGTCATCACAGCGATGCGTGTGGTAGATGACAGATCTCAGCTGACTTGATTTGGTGCAGACGGGCCTCACAAGTGATGGCTTGGCCTCGCCGACCGCTCGCACCCGGGACCCTGCGGCGTGCATGTACGTGCTGTGTTTGCTCATAAGACCCTACACACAACACGTGTTCTGCGTTTAGGGAGGGGCAGCCCTGATAACATAACCCTGTAGTATTGTTTATTTATCCAGGGGAGTGTGATTCTGCGCTGGGTAATATTGTGGTTCTTGTTAAAAGGAAGTCCTCACAAAACCTGCAGCTCTGCCGACTGTGCCACGCTATACTTTATTTATTTATTTATTTATTCATCTTAATAATGCACAAAAACTACTCATTCATTTATTTGCTGGGAATTATTTGTTGGATACAGCAGTGTCCATTTCCACCGATGTACACATTACCTTGAGGAGGATTAGGAGAATATTGTGGAGGAGGGTATTTATGGATTGGAAGTTTTCAGTAGCTCCACTCCCTCACCCAAAATATTTTTCCATGAGTGTAAAAACAGAGTACAGTATAAATTGGTTCCCTCATGCCTTCCCCCTCCTTATTAGGGGTTCATGAATATTAAATCAATTAGGGGCAACCCTGGGATGGACCCCCTTTAATCTCTCACACTTTCACAATTAATCAGTCTAACTGCGGCACAGTGGGGTGTTGGTCTGCTGTTTCGGCACGGGGGCCTTGCAGTTTTATTTGATTCGCTGATTTTTCATCCCTCCCATCTCTCCCTTTCTCAGCCTTTCCTTCTGTGAGAGCGGGACCGGAGCTGGATCTTGTTCCAGTTACAGTGTAGGAGTCAGTAATGCTGCTTTTCCTTCGCTTATTGAATGATTGTTCTATGAAATTATAGTCCATAATTTGCTCTAACCAGAAAGCGACTGAATCGTCAAAACACTGAATTTTAACGCATATGACATCAAGATTAGTAACATGAGATCCTGTGCAATTGAACATCGCATCATTTTGCTTTGTTCTTTGTCTGCATTTTATTAAGATGTTCCCTGCAAAATTTCTTCCTTTTATAAAATAGAAATAGCTTCAAGTTTATCACAGAGGCTCCAAATTTTCATTTAAAAACAAATTCTTGATTTCAGTTCAAATGAAGTCAGCTGAAATGCATGCAATTTATATGAAATTAACTGAAATACCTGGAATGCTTGTGTAGTAAACAGACTCAGCTTGTACAAGGCCTGTTGGAATAAGCAACATATTTTGGCCTTTGGCCCCACAGTGGAAAAAGTTGAGTCATCTAGCTAACAGTGAGTTTTCCTTGTCTGCAGCCACAGGAGGTTTAGGAAGTGTATGTGCATTTTTGTGTGTGTGAATGTGTGTGTGTGTGTGTGTGTGTGTGTGTGTGTAGGCCTAGCGTGCGAGAGGCTCCTGCAGCTGTTGTCAGACCCTCGGAGGTCCCTAATGCTCCCCGGACAGCTTCGATTGACAGCACACTCAGGATACCGCTGGTCTCCTACCCTCCTCCACCTCTTTCTTTTCTCTTTCAATCTCTTTTCTTTCTCCTCCACCTCCTTCGTCTCCCTCTGTTTCACGCTTTGTCTTCACATAATGCTGTGGGTGGTGCGGTGCTACAATATCTGGAGTTTCTCTGTGCCCCCTTGTCAGGAATCTGTCCACTTTTGGGGTGCAGGAAATTTTCTTCACTGAGAGAATTGTGCGGCTGAAGGAGTGACAGCTCCATATTGCCTCGAGTAAATGCACACACTCAAGCAAATATGAAAATGAATTGCATTGCTTTTATTTGACCAAACATACTGTTTCTGTACTGAAAAATCAGAACCATAAATATTCAGTTTGCAGCACTTTTAAAGACATTGTGTGCTGTGTGGCTTATAAAAGACAAACCTATACAATACCCTCTCTATCCACCTCATTACATTTGTGAAAGACATTTTTGCCTGTAGCTACATCCTATAGGATGACTCGAAAGCCTCTTCGTATTATCCCATTGATTAAACCGTGTCATTGAACCAATGTAAACACAACCTGGAGGAAACTGTGTAATGACTTAGGCCGTGTAGCTACAGGTAATCTAATCAAAATTGAGAGTTCTGGGAATTCCCTCGCATAAGTGGAGTGGTTAAGGCTTCATTCAACCATTCAGCCCAGAAAAGTTGAAATCAAGCAGATTGCAAGGTGGAGCACCTTGATGGACATGCTGCGTTGGTCATGTCAGATTTAGGGGCAGCCGTGGGTCCCGCTGGACCACCCAGGCTTGAGGCCCAGAGGATGCATACATTACCGGGTCTCCTCGGAGGGTCGCACATTGGAACAGCTATGATATCACCCAATATGTGATTGCAAACAGATGTGGTGGTCTTATCAGAGCATCGCCTCCACAATGTTCTCCTCATCCTATTGTACATGCACCCCCTCACACCTCTTTCCCCAGATCCCTGTTAGTATAGCACAGTGGACAATGGAAATACTGAAGGACTTGAATAATACAACTAGTAATAATAATAATGTTTGGTTTTTTTTGTATTTTTTTTTATACATATAGCAGCTTTTCAGAGCTGGTATACAAGCCAGTGATATGGTTTAGAAGGCACTTGAAAAACAAGCATGAAACAACAAAATAATATATTACACAAAAAATGGATCAGTCAATAAGAATGAAGATTCAAGAAACTAATAGTTATTATAAGAGGCAATTCCAGAAAATGGGTTCAAGAAAAGATTTGAAAGAAGAGAAAGAAGGAGAAATAGGAAAAAAGAAAAAAGAAAACACAACCACAAAGAGGAAAAAAACGCGACAAGGGGGTGAAGAAGAGGAATAAAAAATAAAAGAAATATGTAGGGACAAGAAGAAAAAGAAAGGAACGGGGGAACAGAGGAAAAGAGGAAATGAATCAATGACCAATAAATGAGTGGAGGGAATTTATGTAGAAATAAATATGGGAAAATCTGGGAACCTGAATATTGTGTGGTTACGCGTATGTGTGTGTGTGTGTGTGTGTGTGTGTGTTAGGCCGACAGCTGTGAGGCAGGTGCCTCCTCGAGGGGGGATGTGTGAGAATGGAGGCTCTGGGGGAGAATGGAGTAGATATTAATTTGTTTCCTGCAACTGGGGTCTCCCCCTTTTGATCACATGGAGGGCTGGAATGCATGGCGAATACCTCGATGGTGTGGCCCAGACAAAACACACATTGTGCTGGTAGGTCACGGATGGTGTGAGTCGTCACTCCCACGGGTCGTGACAGAGACGTCTGCACGGCAACGCAATGTGGAGGGGATTAACCACTGATGACCTGTGATGGCCACCCCGGCCCATCAGGATACACAGACTGTGAAAGTAACTAATGATGATGAGGAGGAGGAGGAGGAGGCTTGTGGCGATGGTGATGGTGATGAGAATGATAAGGATAACAAGGCTCGGCCAGATGTGCGTGCGTGTGTCTGTCTGCGACTGGAAGTGATCAGAATTTGCGGCGGACCCCTCCTTAGATTTTTTGGACATGACTCTCTCGCTCCGCACACCCTGTTCAGTGCTCGCCATCTCCCCCGTGCTTTAGAGTCATGTCATCGTGGGATTTTGTTACCAACACTTAATCGTATGAGAGAAAAAATAATGGTGTGAGACACAATTTGCAATAAGCAGGGCTGGGGAAAAAAATACCACTGTATCAAATTCTCATTATCGATACAAAACTTTTGCATTTGATTTAGTTTTTGGCGTTCAGTGGCCTTTCTAACAACTCGAAAACCTTGGCAACGCTTTTCCTTTCCCCTTTCCGTGTCTTTGCATTGGGTGATAACTAACAGGAGTGCCCACTGACTCATCTGAAACTCATCAGTTACAGTAACGAGGGATGACCCAAGTCATCAGGACTGATGCCACGCCACCCAAAACAAGAAAACTCAAATCAGGTCAAGAATCATAAACAGCCTCCTCGCTGGCTGTTGTTTCTCTTAGCTTGGCTCTCGCTGTGGATCGAAAACAAGCCCTCTTTTACTCTTGGACAATACAATGCGAGAAGGAAGGGTGGGTGTGGGGGTGTGGGGTTCTCCTTCTTTCTCTCCTCCTCTCTCTCTCTGCTGTCAACCTCACTGCTCTGGTCTAAGCAGCCCGGGGCAGAGCAGCACACTGGGCTCCATAATCTAATTACATGCTTTATTTGCCGCAATTTGTTTCTCAATCAGTCTGGTTGAGGGAGAAAGCCCTCCTCCTGGGCCCTCATTCACACCTCCTTGTCTCACTGCTCAGATACCTCTGATAGCTCTCTGCCTCTGCGTCTGGCCAGCGACGGGACCAGGAGCAGCGATGGGTCCTGTACATTTAAACAGAGGAAAACGTTGCCTCCCGGATTTGTGCAGTGCTGTACACATCCAATCAAAAATGTTTATTGTTCCACACACCCTGAACTGTGCTGAGCAAAACACCTTGCCACCTCTGCTCCATCTGTGCCCATTTCAAGACAGTTTATACTTCTGCATCAAAATGCCTCCGTAGCTATGCCCTTTACGTCCTGTCTAGCCCATAAGAGGCTGCTGCTGTAGCTTATATGCATCTTTCCAAAAATGTAAACGTGTGTATGGCGACGCAAGACTGCAAGATCTATGATTGTTCCTAGAGAGGCTTTGCGCTTGTTCTTCATTTTGTGGTGGATTTCCACTGATAATGAAGACAGCATGGAACTACCCAAGGAGAGTCGAGGTCAGGAGATTTGCTTGTTTGCTTTTTTTTTTTTTTTTTTTAACAGCACCTCATCCCCAAATTACAAGGACTGTCAGATGTAACTGTGAGAAATATCTAAAACATGAATTTGAGCACCACTGAATATGTTTGACAGTGGACACTGTGATTCAGAGAAAGTAAAACACAGCTGCTCTCATTTTATATATGCTCCATTGGCGCTGAAAAAAACAACCAAAAAAAAAATTAAATAAAACAACAACATTAATAACAACAAAAACTTTGCATTACTGTCTGGTGTTTTCTTGATCTACACTCACTACCCTCCAAAAAGCATAACTACAAATAACTATAAATAAAATTCCTCTGGTATAGAGAACTACAGGGACAGTTTGATGCAGAAGTGTGAATGAACCTTTACAGGAGAAGCAATTTGTCCATTAGCAAACTGTTGATGGACAAAAGGATTTAAATCCACCTCGAATGTTATAAACCATTTCTCAGAGTGAAAATAAATAAATAAATAAATAAAAAAGTCAGAGGCCAGGGACTTATTTGTGGTTTGTGTGGTTGTTCTACTGAACCATCTGTGTAAATCAAGTAGTAAGCAAATAGTGTTGGCAGGTTTTTCTTGACCAAACGACATGTATGTGGGGGGAAAAAAAAAGGTTCTGCATTGGCATCTGACTCCACAGTGCATACGCACACGCTTGCTGGCTGAACTTATTGAAATGTTTGCTCACCAGCTCCCACTGCAACTGGTCTAAAATATCACCTTTACTTGTTTTGCCTTGTGGGTAAGATTCTGTTTTGGTCCTCTGATTCATCGGCTTTGTTTACATGTCTGTGTTAAGATCTTGTGCTAAACTCTCCTGGTTTGATTTAGCGGAAGAATGTGTCATCATATCATTTTTTTTTCCCTATTTTTGTTCAGCACTAGATACAATAAAACAGTTTTGTTTCTGTCAGAGAGGTAACCATAAATGGGTTTTGTCAATTATAATTAACTTAATGTACATCAGGCTTAACTGTGTTTGTAATTCAAGTTTGAGCATGCAGCTCTGCTAAATCCAAGCCTAACTTAGGCCCGGTTTTGCTCCAGGATATGATAAATGCAAAGATTTAGACCACATACATTAAACTGTACCAGCGCTGTAGCTTGAAGCAGCTTTAACTAGAGGCGTCCCAAGTGAAAACGATTAGCTTAAATGGTTGTACAGGACTTTGATAGAGGGAGCAAAGGTCCACCTCTCAGTTACTTTTCAATCCTCTGAAAAAAAAAGAAACAGGAAACAAAGCGCTGTGGTAACTACATCTACTCCGAACACGCACGGCACAGTTTAGCCCAGCGCTACAGGACTCTTCCCACTTCCCCTGCGTGCAGCGTGCGTACAATGGGAACATTTGTCCTCGCGGTAGGGGACTGCCTGGCCCTAAATGGGGATCTCGGGGTGCTCTCAGCAGGCCCAGAGCTGTTGTCTCAAGGGTGCACTAATGGGGAACGAGAGGCTATCAAAGGGAAGTATCATGATGGCGTCAAGGGGGGTTATGAGAAAACAAAGCTGCCTTTCCACAGTTCCCCCTTCTGTCATTTACATGGTAATCAGGCGCCGTTGATATAGTCTCCTCTGTTTCATTTACTTTGCCTTTTTTTTTTTTTTTTTTTGCTCTCTCTATGTGCAACCAGCAACACCAGCTTTGGGGTTTTTTTTGCTGATTTTGGGGTTTTACTTGAAATCCTCCTCCTCTTCCTCCCACCTCCTGATAAATTCACTGCTGTCTTTTTTTTTTTTTTTTTTTTTTTTTTTTTTGTCAGCCCCCTCCACCCCTTTGCTCTCTACCAGTATCCATTCTCCTGCCTCCCTCCCTTTTTGTGGGTGCATTTTTTCTTGTCGCTGTGTTCCCCAGGCAACCTCATTCAAACAGAGTATAAAGGAGAGCAGAGGCATGGAGCAAAGATCTGGTCACAACAATGAAGTTTGTTCATATTCAGGGCTGCCTGAAAGCTTCAATCCTTCTTCTACTACCCCATCACTCCCCTTCACCACTTACCTCCTGGCTGCTCGACTCTCCCTCTCTCTCGCTCACTTTTTTTTTTTGACTATGCTTAATACAACTTGCAACGCTGAAGTGTAAACTAAGTCAATACGCTGGATCCAATTTGTGTCAGTAAGGTGAAGGCAAAAGCCGGGGGAGAAAAAGGGAATTTTTTTTTCTCATATATGTTAGCCTCACGTCTCACATTCAGGCTGGCAGTGTGACAGCGTAGCATGGGGCAATCACTGGAGCCCTAAGCCGACTGGATTGCCGGGGTTAAACCCAAGAAAGTGGAGGAAGGGATAAACTGTAGCCTCCTTCACCTCCTAGTAATCTATCATAAAAGTGATGGCACACGCACAGACCCATGGGCCTGTTTGGAGAGGAAGCACACCAAGAAGAAGCAGTTTAAAAAAAAAAAAAAAAAAAAAAAAGTGGTTGTTAAAGGAAGATTCCCAATAAAACACATTATCACGGTTTAAAAACTGCGAATTGGTACTGTTTTATTTGTTGTAGGGTGCAATTCTGCTTTTGTCAGTGGTGGTATCAGCAGACGCAATGCACATAGAGAAAAGTTGCAGGGACAGTGGAGCTTAATGGGAGAAAGAAGAGTGTGCTCCCATTTCTATGCTGGACTTCTTGTATGTTTGCAGCAAATCCGTGAGTCTTGTTTATGATTTGACACTGAAACCCAACAGCGAACATTTTAGATTGTTATTTTTTCTCATTATGCCATTGTAGCTGCTCTGAGAATATCTCAGTGACATTAGTGGATTCAGTTTTTTTTCACAAAATAACAACAGAAAAAAAAAGGAAAAGGAAAAGAAAACAACAAAATGGCACTAGAAACAGTGTAAATCAAATATAAGGCTGAATTTTTCCTTTAATTGCAATATCTGAAAACACAGAGAACAGGAGAGGTGTCCACTTCTAAGGCTGTTCAGATTGGAAGATAAATATAGTACGTATAAACAACTTGAGGTACTTACTAGCACAACTACCTCAAAAACTGTGTACGTGCATTCGTGTGTGTGTGTGTGTGAGGCAGAGAGAGCATGTGTCTGCATATGTGTGTGAACACTCCCCCACAGCAGAAGGCTATAGAGCAATTTGCGCGACCCTTCTGCCTGCGTGAGGTATTTATTTGTTCACAGCCTTAGAGTGGACGCCTTCCAAAAGGGCTTTCTGCCTAACGCTTCATGGATGGCTAATTTTCCCTTCCTGACCTCCCTTTGTGTGGCAGTGACCCCCTTACTCCCCACAACCCTCAGCCCCCAGTCCCACCCCCGCCACCCCCGGTCCCACCATAGCTGCAGACCCATACCCCTCCTCGTCCCCTGTCCACACTGCAATAAATGCAAAAGCTTGACATGGTCGCTTGGTGGGGCCTTGAAGGGATCCCAGGGTTATTTTTTGACAAGAGAGGTGAGATTGAGGGGGAGGTGGTAGCGGGTGCATGGGTTAAGGGATTTTGGGCGAGGGAGGGAGGGGGGGATGTCGCTGTATTGGTCTTACTCATTCCCATAGTGCTACACTGACAAGGAAAGAGCGGGAGGATGGCAGTGGTAATTTGTACAGCTCTTAAGGCCGCTGCTGGTACCCTGAGCTCCGTTCAGGCGTCCTCACATCCCGGATCGAGGTTCTAGACAAAGTGCAAGTGCAAGAGTCACCGCGCAAACACAAACACACACACACACACACCAATTATTCTTTTCTATAGTGTGCTTGTACTCGCAACGCCCCTCTCACCCGTCAAACCAGACAGGTGCACATCGACAAGAGTAACCGAGGGGATTTTCAAGACATGCAGTTATCACTCTTTCACAGCTGTTTTAGGAAAACTGCCTCCTTCTCATCCTCCTTCTCCTCACTGCATCTTCCTTCTCCCTACTGTTTGCAGACTGTGACTCCTACTGCAAGGCGTCCAAAGGCAAACTGAAGATCAACATGAAGAAGTACTGCAAGAAAGATTACGGTGAGTCAAAAGACAGCACCCTGTCCACTGAACGGCTTGGCATCATGTTGATTTCGACAGGAAAGTGTGTCAACACAACAGCCTACTTTACCTCGGCTTGGCTCAGGTTAAAACTGGTTTCTGCTTTTAGAAATTAGAAAGGATATAAAGATGAAATATAATTAAACTTTCCTGATACACAGTGCAAGAATCTTACTGTGCAACCCACAGTCCAAATAATGGTTAATTCAGTTTTTAAAGGCATTTGTGGAGGCACAAGTGATTTTGTCATCAGGCCATTTTCTCTGGGATTACAGATGTTAAACTGTAACATCCACAATTATTTGTTAATTTTAAGATGTTAGGTGTCTACGCGCTTAATCCCAGACACTGTCCCTGTAAGTTATATTACAGTGTAGAAGGAAAATTCCCCAAGGAAGACTGGACCGTGTTTTCAAAAAAAAAATGGTGTTTTAAAGGCTTTTTCTTCTTTGGTTTAATTAGAATTTGCAGATGTAAATATCTCTTAACTCCTACTGTAAACGCATATTTTCCAATCTTGTTTTCTGGGGGCCCGGTGTGGATGTTTCTCATTCCATACATCCCAGTCCAGCGTGTTGCTGGGGAGCCCCTATAGTTTTCAGGGAGGCACTTTTCTGACAGCTTACTCCAGCTTTCCTAAGATAGAGACAAAGGATCAAACAGAGGAGAGCCGATCTTCAAGGAGGTAGAGCGAGGCAGACAAACAGGAGGAGAGAGAGAGGGCTTGAGAGAAAGAGAGAGATAAAGAATTAGGCTGAGTTGTGTGTGTGTGTGTGTGTGTGTGTGTTGAGGAAGGGGAAGGGAAAGGGGGGGGCGGGTAGTCTCCTTGATGGACAGCCCAGCAGGCATTTAAGAGCAAAGCGGATAAAGCAAAGGCAGTGTGACGGGCAGTGGGTGCTCTCTAAGAGGTCCTCATTAAGGCGGCCCACTCCTCCCCTCCTTAACCCCCACAACTGATGTGTTTCTCGCTGCATTCCTGTGACTGTCAGTCCGCCACGCCATTCAAGGTGTGGAGGAGACGTGTGACCCCCCCTCACCCCACCGACACCCCTTCGATTCTCCTCCACCTCCGCTCTGTGATTGAAGTTTGGCTGCTGAACCGGTCAACCAGGCAGCGGCATTCTGCAGCATAGCTCAGCGGCTTGACAAACAGGCCAGGGCATTGTTCTGTTGGGATTTGAAGGAGTTAGGGGGTCGGCTTATAGACACCTCCTCTTCCACCCATACGCTACCTTCATGTTCTATATCACAGACTCCCCAGTAGACACTCATTAGACCACAGAACCCCATTTAGTAAGACTTTATCCCGTGTATCAGTGAAGTTTTGCTGCTGACGATTTTGTATTAAACTGATGGACTGTCTGCACTACACATGGGGAGATGATACTACTGAGAGTGAAACCTATTATGACAATCATTTATATACATTTTCCAGGGGGCCCGTCAAGGGTCAATGGATCCTACATTTCCAGAGCTTTTATGACCATTTCAATAGCAAAAATGTGGAAATTTTTGTCAGCTCCATAAATTTTGTGGTCTGGAACCGAGGATCTGGGGATGGAAGGGACAGGAAGGCAGGGTAAAGTTGTTGGTTACACTAACATAAAAAAAAAAAAAAAATCAGGAGCAGTGACATAAATGTTACCTTATCATATTGTCATAAGAAAAGTGACTGAACTAAATCCCAAATCAATCTGTCAGTGCCTTGTGCCCTATTTAGGTGGGATTCGTTTTATTTGACACTAATATAGCATTTCCGCTATTTTAATTCTGTCCAAATTTGCCATCTCAGTAGTTTTAACAGATTGCTCCCACGTCAGTAAAATTTCCAGTGTCTTCCCAGTTTTATGCATTGTTTGGGGTCTTCGATTTCATGGCATAGTTATTATCCAACAGTACGCAGAAGACAGACAATCAAGGTCATCAAAAGACGTTCAAAAGTCAATCACCTTGTCAGAGAGGTGATGCATCATTTTCTGTAGCAGGCGATAGGCTTGGCATCTGCATAGCTGGCTACAGAAGGACTGTGGCTGGATCGTCTGTCTACATATCTGTATGAATTGTTATATTTGTTTTGCACGGTGCCTTGTTTTCAATGTTAGGTAACCCAAGCTGAAGCTACGTAAGACACACAGCACATTTTTGGTGTGACAACAATGTGTAGATGGTGCTGAAGTACACCCACGTCTGTCTTTACTGAGATTTATTCTGGAGATGCTCCTCCTGTGAGAACTGGACAAAATGCATCACAGAGGTGAATGACGTGCGATCTGTGATTTTGATGCGAAACATTTCCTGGTTGTTTGAATTTGTAGATTTTGCCTTCCACACTTTTTTCATGTCTCTGTTTCTAGGACTCCTATTCAGTAGTTTTACAGCAGGAAATCCTGATCACACAGTTTTTCTTTTTACTTCTCCAAACTCCTATGGATATTGTCTATATTTCCCTTTCAAATATGGGTTAACATGTAAAATGTGGTAAGACATCACTCCACTGAATTCCTTCATAAACCTGAACACACGCATAATTTGTGGACAGTTTGTTTTAAAATGGGTCAGTTTCACACTACAGATTATTAGATTAAAATCCTAATCAGAAGTACAGCAGTTCACTGTAGAACTCAATCTTTGCTGACTAGTGTATCGTCCATAACCACTGTCCATTCTTATTTCCAGACGCACAAAATCATATTAATGTCACCAACATGACAATCTAAATGCAGTTTCCCCTCCTTTCATGTGTCCGGCTCAGTCCCAGTGAGATTGGGGCCCCTGACTGAAACAGCAGTAGCACATTTAATTAAAGGCAGAACAACAGTAAACACATTTCAAAATAGGTAATACATAAAAAAAGCATTGGAAATAAAGGAGAGACCAATAAACAGTGAGAGAGAAAACGAGAAGGGAGATACAGAGAAAAAGTATGATTGCTCACTCCTTAAACAATGAGTTTACTCTAAGCACTGATGTCGTCTACTAGTCCATTATTTAAAAGTCATTAAATATCCCTGCAGGCTAATAATGTGAATGGGGCAGTGATCATGTTCTTGCTTTTGTTTTTTTAAGCAGAAATAACTCTTAGACCTCAAACAGTTGTAGGGAAATTTTCCCTTCATGCCCTTGTATCTAAAGGTATACCAGTGAGTGGCCCTACACATGGATAGAAACGACCCAGCAGCCCTGCAACACAGTGTGCCATCACCACACCGTGATGAAGAGTAATTAGCATATTACCATATACGGATACTGATATAATGTATGTATAATATCCAGTTATAGCAGATCAAAAGGTTTACATGGCAGCAGTTTTTCCTTCACTCAAAAGAAAACCATAATTTGTTTCAAGTTTACAAGTTTAAAAAAATGTGTGTAGTCTGATTACTGTATTTTTCACAGCAGTCATTGTACCCGATTTTGTTCACAATTTCTGTTACCAGGCTACTGCAATGTCATTTCATGATCATGTGTTTCTCCACAAAGCTGGAGCTGTAACTGCTACATCATCCTCTGGGCAAAGACTAATCCACTTTCTCCTCGCCTGGCTTCCACCAGGGGGGCTTTGTGCTGGCGATGTACATGAGAACCACACAAAAAAAAGCTACTTGGCACTGCTGTAGTTTGCAGAGGTATATGCAAAAATCCTTAACAGATGAAACAAATGTTCCTTATCTCACATTATCTAACACCCAAGCACAGAAATAGCGATTGAAAGCTCACAGCGTAGACTTAAAATATAATGTAAGAGAGTCATAGCTTAGGATTGTTTTGAAAAGATCAGCAGGGGAGCTGGGCTCCATGCTGCGTCGGGAAATGATACTACAAGCTTCTGTGCTCGATGTACAGACACACTCATAAAGAATCACAGACAGGGGGGTGGATGGATGTGTGTGTGTGTGTGTGTGTGTGTGTGTGTGTGTGTGTGTTGGAGGGGAGAAATATGTGTCTTAAGCAAACCCCAAGGATAACTGCTCGTAAGTCGGTGTTTACAGGGTATGTGATGTGCAAACACAAACAGAGAGAACAGCACCTTCCGCTGGTGGCAGCTGGAAGGGACAAAGTGATGCAGGGCAGAGTTCACCAGCAGGTCAAACACCTGATCACCCAACTGGAGGATTTAGGTACCATTTGGGCCCCAGTGACACCAGTTTACCCTGGAAGTGGGAGCTTACTGTTCTGAAACTGTTGTAAGAGCTGAAGGAGGAAATTAATAACAGTGATTTTTTTTTTTTTTTTTTTTTTAACACACAGCTGAGTACCTCGATTTACACCGGACTTCAGTGTGGTCAAACTGATGCTTTTGAAGTTTCAGAAATTAAACATCAATGACCAGAATCTGCACACTGTTAATGTGCATCCACCCAGTGTTCAGAAATCATTCTTTCTTTTTTAATAAATATTCAAACATTACAAATATTTAAGTACATACAAGTGAGGGCAAAAGTTTTGATTATGCAACCATGCTGTGTGCTGCACTGAGGATTGTGTTTGTTGTTTTGGGATTTATGCACGTGAAGAGAGTTTTTTTTTGTGTGTTTTGCTTGTTTTCTTGGGAGCCTATTCCTGGTGCAACAGTCCCAAACTATATTTTAAGCTTGGAAAGTTATCATTAAACTCACATTCATCAGTTGAGGAGACAGTGAGGTAATATGCTAATAATTTGCTGAAAAAAAAAGGTTTTTAAGTCTAGTATGCATGGTTAAAAAAACTGTCCTGGATGCAGGATATACCATTAGCACTGCCATCTTCGTCAGCTCCACTAAAAGTAGCATGTTGGAGGTGAAACGCCCGTGGTGCATTTTAAAAGATGTCCCATAAGTGAAGCGCACAGGAGAGCCATAATGGCACTTCATGGAGATATGGTCAGTATAATACATATTGATACCCTGAGGTTAGGATGCATGAGAGGTAACCCTTGCCTTTCTCCTTTCCTTTACTCTTTCTTTCTCTCCCTCCCTCTCTCAGAGGACCGTACCAGTTCATTCATCATGTGATATCACAGAGTGTCTTTCCAACTCACGTCTCTAATAGCCCTACCCTGTCTCCTAATCACATTACAAATCATCCTGTTCTGTCAGTCTTAATGGACATAATGCTAGTGGGGCTGTATATCATAGTCTGACTATGGACCAGCCTTTTCCAGCGAGGATACAATACTGTATTTATACCATGGTGGTGTCCATTTATGGCCGAAGTGCCATTTCTCCTGAGGCAGGTTTATTGGGCCTTTACTGTACATGGGTGCACATTTGCTGCGGTAAAGAATTTTGGTGTGATCTCATCGAGCTTTTCTCTCTTCATACACAAAGACCTAGTGTTTAGCATTGCAGTTAAATTATCTGTCAATGTTTTAACAGTGGGGTTTAATTTGACTTGCATCAACTGCAGTACAACTTAATGATACTCGTCACTGGTACTGCATTGTTAGAAAACGGTAATACTGCATGTACAAAAGGTAGTAGTCACATGAGGAGGAATTTGGATTATCAGCACTTTAGCCTAAATTAGTGATGATGATACCCGACTGTGACAGCCCCAACAGAGCTGTCACACAACTTTGACTAAATCATGTTGCTTCCTAAGATTATTTTCAAAAATTTCCCCTAAAATGTTTTGCTTTTTTGTCTAAGACTGGCGGGTGCTGTTTTTGCCTTTCGTTTCATAATGTGGGCGTTGTGAAGCCCTTTGAGACTGAAACTGTGATTAAGGGCTGTACCAATAGACTTGACTTGACTTGACTTTGGATATGCCGTGTATCATGCATTGCCTATGAGTAAATAGCAAAAGTGGTCTAGTATCAGCAGTTTTTTTTGGGTACTAATTCAATCAGCCGTTCATGAAACAATTTTCAGACACTACAAAAAAAAGTCACAGTGAGGACTACAATATACAGAGGAAAACAAGTCTTGAGAGAATGTGTTACTTTGCAGGTGCAGGGAGCAATAAAGTAAGCCCATTTGAATTAAAACCTTCTGTAAAGGCAATGAATGGGAATGAAATGTTGTGACTCCAAACTTATGAAGGCGACTAAACTAAGATTGCCTTTGTTCCATTTGTAAACGTCAACAAAGGCGATGCTCGCGCTAAGAGGCTTTCGAGGGTCCCGAAGCCAGACCAGTCAGTCCTCGCAGAGCAGGCGTCAGAGCTGCTGGATGCTCTCAGATGAGCCATCAAGACCACAGCATGGGTCAACACTTATTGCAAGCCTTTCTAAAGGATCCACACTGTGACCGAGGCTTTAGTCACCGACTCTACGTTTTCGCTTACTGGAGACACAGTCTGCTGCTGTTTGGATAATGGTCACAGCTGGAAAAAAGAGCCAGTGTGCCGGGGAAGAAGCAGACTTTTACATAGTTCTTTGAATGTGGTGGTTACCCTCCCAGTGAAAAGCTGATGCAGAAAAATAACTGAGCTCTAAGGAAATGTATGCTGTTGTGTTGCCTGTGATTATCTTCTGCTCCAGAGTTTCCTTGTAAAAGGGGATAATCAAATTCTGACCAAAATATTATCAAAAATAATCTCATATCTTAATGCAAGAGACTGATGCTGGGTTACAGTGAATTCAATAGAATGAAAATTATTTCCGAGGGAAACCTTCAGCTGAGACAGGCGGGAGTATTTTTTTCCAGGACTGCCTGTGATGGCACGACTGTGTTCATGAAAATGAGCTGGGTAAAGGTTTGGACGGCATCATTCAGTGGGACACACAGGAAAGACTGGAGAGGCCATGTGTGTCCAAAGGATAGGGAAGGGTAGCCTTTTAAATCAGTGCCGAGATGCAGACATTGGAAGGCTTTAATCAGGACATTTTACCGGGACAAGTGAGGTAGAAGTAGAGATTAAGATTACAACTCATCTCCTTTGTCCGCTTCCCTCTACAGCTGTCCAAGTGCACATTCTGAAGGCGGACAAGGCCAGTGAGTGGTGGAAGTTCACCGTCAACATCATCTCCGTCTACAAGCAAGGCGAAAGCCGCATCCGCCGCGGGGACCAGTTCCTGTGGGTCCGCGCTAAGGATGTGGCCTGCAAGTGCCCCAAGATCAAGCCTGGGAAGAAGTACCTGCTGCTGGGGAACGATGAGGACTCTCCCGGGCAGAGCGGGGTAGTGGCAGACAAAGGCAGCCTGGTAATCCAGTGGAGGGACACATGGGCACGCAGGCTCAGGAAGTTCCAGCAGCGTGAGAAGAAAGGCAAGTGCAAGAAGCCATAGGCAGAAAGGATGGAGAGGATGCCGGTGAGGGAAAGGAATACAAGAGAGGGGAGGCTGAGCGGGTGACAAAAAAATGCGGAGTGAAAGAGAGACAGACAGAAGTCTATGGACAGAGAAAAGACTGTATATGTTGCTGCTTTTTCGTGTAGAAGCATGAAGAGAATTATTTAGGATGATTCTTTTTTTTTTTTTTTCTAGTGAACTTTTGTTGAAGGAGCTCACCTTGCAGATTTGGTTTCTTTGTTTATTTTACTTTGCGATTTGTCTCTTTTGTGGATTTGCCGAGTTTGCACCTATTACCAGTATATATAAAGTTATTTGTGTTCATTTTCTTTATCTCATTATGAATTCATTATATTTTATGTTTCAGTTTTATGGACGTTTTCTGCTGGTGCAAAAATGACAGAAAAAGCCACTTAATTACCACTGCAATTTTGCCTCTGCATGGTTTACTTCCTGTATACTTAGCTGACAAGCTCATCAAAAGCCTTCACTGCTCTTATTAAGACTTTTTCCTATAAATAATAGTGAACATACAGTGTGCAGGTAGGATGCATTTCTCCATTTAGAAAAAAAAAGTGCCATAAAGTAATTAGTTTCTAATCCTAGGAGATGCAGAGATCTTCTAGCTTCTAATGAGTTGCCTTTTGCTTGCCCGTTGTGTGAAGGCAGGTGTAGTGACCATGAAAAGTAACAGGACAAACCAGTTGTCCTTAATTCGTGGCTGTCAGGGCTTTTAACAAATTTAGACTAAGAGAGTGAGGAGAATGGTCCATTTCAGCATTTCTGATTCAGTCAATATCCTCCAGGTTGTATTTGCCCCGTTAGATATCACTGATTGAATTCTTATTTTAATTTTCAGTGGTCAAAACAATTTTGTACAGATCATCCTGCATGTGAACGCTACTCCAATGAGGCTGTAATTTTCAGTTCACTAAACGGTGCTGCTGATAAGATGAACAGGATTTTTTTCTCATGTCACTGATTTAAAAAATACATTTGACAATGTCTCTGATTTTACTGTCAGTACTTAACTGTGACTTTTTTTTTTTTTTTTTTTTTTAAATCATGTTGCAGCTGCATCGATGGTTAAATTAACTGTCTTACAATAGGACAGGAAGGCAGCCAAAACTATCAATAGGCATATTAATTCATTACAAATTCTTTGATGATTTCCCGGATCGAAACATTCACAAAATCACAACTTGTCTTTGGGTAGAGAAAATAGAAATAAAGAAAATGAATGTCTGTTCTTTCATGACAATGTAATAACATTTTTTTAATCAATACTAGTAATACACACTAATGATTATCACACTCGTTCTACCGTAAATGATAAGAAACCAAATTATTTGAGCTGGAAAAGTTACCCAAGGTTCTTCAATCTGCAAAATGGATGCAACATTGAAGATGTGTGGGCTCAAGATCCTACTGTATGTTCTTAGAGAGTATTAACATATAATTGCATATAGAATGTTATGAAACAGTCAGCACACATTTTCAAAGTGCAACAGTGTAGATATTTGTGTTATTGATCTGTTGTACCCCTTCACACCGGTTTGTGCAAAACTGTTTGTACAAGGTGTCAAAATTCCCTCCTTTTTATATGAAAAATACAAAGGAAAAAAGAAAAAGAGAAAAAATATAAATATAAAATGTCTTTGTAATTGACCTAAACCTTCATCTAAGGTACTAAAATATGGAATGGCTACCGACCACTAAATCTGCATAGGTAGTATTTTTATGTGAAAAAAAATGACAAAAAAATCTTAACTTCAGTTTAAGTGAGTGTAGATTGTAGCAAGCAAAGAGAAAAGGGCAGAGCGAAAAGGAATTACCTTAACATGTGAGGCAACAGGACTGCATCCTCCTAGGGCAGAAAAATGAAACTTTCCTTAACGCAAAGAGTACCTCTAAAAAGTGCTCAGCAATGTCTTCAGTTTCATTTTCAGGTCCACTGCAATCTCTTTACACTGGCCTGTATTTATCTGGTGTTGCTCTGGGATCACTGACCATGTCCACTAAACCTTAGACAGGTTTCTGTGTCAGTTTGCCTACTGTGAGATGGCAGATAAATACCTTTCCAGCCACGGTCTGTACACTCTTTTATGAACACAATGCATGACTGTACATTCACTGAAGGACACTGTGTGACCAGCAAGCAGCTGCAGTCTCCTATTGAGCTGTCAGGTTAATTCTCTTCACAATGCTTTGCCGAGGGAGAGATTGCAGAATCGCTAAGAAACTATAGTTCAATCACATGATTACACCCTTGCTTGATTCAAACCACATTTCTCATTTATTTCTAACCATTTCAGCCTGGGGTTTCCCCAAGGTATCTTAGCATTAAAGAGACAGTTCAGGTTTTTAAAAGCCTACAGTGTATCTGATTTATGACAAAGCCGGGGACCTTTCAGCCCATCCAGAAACACTTGCAACAGTGTTTTGACTTTTGAGTCATTGGAAGCAGGAATTGTTGGCGTTTGTTAGCGATGCTGGTGGAAATCAGTGGGGCTAAAAGCTATGTCTCATAAAAATCACATGTGGCACCTTCCAAATTGTTCCGCAGCACAAATGAGTGGGGAGAGATTTAAAGATCATTTTACAGACACATGGATTTAATCCCACGGACATCCCACTCCCCTTGATAACAAATGCCAATAATTTTTTGTTCCATTACCTCGAAAACAAAGACGCTGGTACAAACTCATTTTGAGAGGATGAAGTGACCCCTTGATCATGACAACGGAGAAGCTTGTAAAACCTTGAGATATTCCCTCAAGGTCACCTTTGCTCAATTGTGCGATACTGGACAAAAATGATCTTCGTGCTGAAATCTTAAGTATTTACACATAGGGTCTGATCCAGGACCCAAATACATTTCTTTCACTGTGCAGATCAATTAAATGAATTATGATGGCGGTCCAACATTATGCTATGTGCTGGTATTTTCCAGCAAAGATGAACTATATTGATGATGACCACATATTTATACATATTACATATTACTGCCTGTCATTGTTAATCTTACAACATAGTGTTACATGTAAATGTTTCTCTGTTTGGCACAATATAATCTGTAATCACACCTCTCTGTCTCTGTAGCCCATGGTGTAAATTTTAGATCTGTCTCCAGAGCAATGGTTTGACAAGCTTCCTGATGAAATGCTATACACATACCTGTCAAAGCGTTGCTTTGTGTTCATACTATGAATTGTAAATGTTGTTTAGCTGTCATCATTGCAAAGACCTTTGCAATGTTGTTTTACAATGCGTACTAATATATTATGGTTATTATATATGAATATATTTAATGACACAAGACATTGTGGATTTTATTGTCTTTTTCAACTTTTTTTTTTTTTTTTTTACTTGTTTGTGGTTGTTTAGATGGTTGCCATTAAAGAAGGAAATAACTACTGAACACACCAACCTGGTAGAACTAAATTCAGATTTTCAGTTGAAATAAACTCGTTATGTTGAAAAATATGGGTCATTTCTCTCTTTTGCTTGGAATAATTACTGTATGACATGTTTGTGTGTGCTTTGGATTTCTAAACGGTGTGCAAAATACACACACACACACATACACACAAGTCCATCATCACTTGCACATGTACTGCTAAGGCATACAGCCAGACTTACTCGAACATCAAGTCACTGAATTTGGGCAAGACTTACTGATAGCCACTTCATCTTAAGACATTACCAGATAACTGGACATAACAATATTATGCAGATTTCACAAGGCAGGGAAACGAGTGTGTTGAAACTTTGTTAAAGGACCCTCCCAGTAACAGCTAAACATCATGTCACAAACCATCATAATCCTCCAGAGTGAGTCCTGAGAATAAACACAGACAGACAAGAGTCCAGGGACTATTAACTGGAAATGTCATTTATTAGAAATTACAACATATCCATTAGCCTGCACTGATTTACAAGGAAGGAAAACAGCCATGTTAGTAACACAGCCGCGCTGTTTGTTTTGGCTGAGTGCTATTCTATAAACATTATAAAATCCCAAGACAAATGATAACATTACAGCAGCTACAGTAATGCAAGGGTAAATATGAGAGAGCGTGAGGATTGCAAAGCTAGCGGAATTACTGTACCCAGTCCCAACCTCAGGCTAGACCACAGACAGACTTATGAAAGGAAAACTCCTAGCTGCGGGAGGTCCTTCTGTTGGATCAACACTAGATCTGAAAATATATTTCAAAACGCTTATAAATCTTCAAGTTCTTAACCTGCTTAAGATGCATTGGAATTACCTAGCTAGACACTTGAACAGTTGCTAAAGTGGACATTATTTTTAAGACAAGCTCAACTGAGCACATATCATTACAAAAGAAAAAATAAAATAAATATATTATATCCTGGGCGGGGGGTGCCGTTGGTGCCGTTTACCCAATCAACACCTTACTAGAGAAACGCTGTGCGGCCCCTGGCTGCTTAAAGGACGCAAGGCTCTTCTTCATTCCCCTTGCCCTACTCAAGCACAGTGATACTTCCATTGTTTTTGTCTGGAGAGCAACAGGAAAGAAATATAAAGAGAAGGGACAGAGGGTGGAGAGAGTGTCTGTACAAAGGTTACAAAGGTTTTGTGTGTGTGTGTGTGTGTGTGTGTGTGTGTGTGTGTGTGTGTGTGCAAGGTCCAGTGTTCTCCCAAAGATTTTCTCTGGAATTTGAGCGGCACAGCTCCACGATCATCCCGCTGTCCTCGCTGTCAGCTACACAGGCCACACGGCAACCACTACAATGGCTATTAGCAGCAGCACAATCACCACCATCATCCCTGAGGGAGAGATGAGACACAAAATCAGATCAGATAACACGGCAGAAACGTAGCATCTCTTGACCGCCTCCCTCTGTCTGCTCTGCAACAGTGCTTCAGGAGAAACTTTCTGAATACTCTGACTGTAAGACGTTACAACACAGAGCAAAAATTCAACAGCCAATCACATTAATGGGGTGTGGCCAGGAAGCAGCGCAGTTGTGTGAGTGCACTGCCAAAACAGTAACATGGGAAATCAAACAGCTAAGTCCAAATCTGCTTGCAATTGATCCATTTTATTTTTGTTGATGGGCTCGCCGCCCGTAAACTTCATGAGGTGGCTGGTTGCTGTTGCTTGAAGACTCAAAAACGGTGCGACCATGAGAAAATCAGAAGAAGTGGAAGAAGCACTGGCTGCAAGTAAGTGGTATGGCAAACAGGGCAAAAACAGGGGATAACTCAACAGATGAAGGGGATCCACTGTGTATTCTGCATGGAAAAGGAGGTCACCAACCGCTATAGCACTTTAATACTTCTTTTATTGATGACTGGCAGAAACCTCCTACCTTAAAGCTGCTACTCCAATAAAATTTAATACCTTGAAATCCTGTATGGTGATGTCAGGAAATTGGTGAGCGCACATTGTACCAACTTTTCCAATCTGCAATGATTTTATATCAAAGGGCCAAGAGCCCCAAACATCTATTATTGCCGAGTCTTGCTCTCTCTGGAGAAAGTTCTTGCTTACTGCTGTTTAGGAGATAGGTTTGTATCCTGCTGTTAAGTTTCAATTCTTTACCCTCCAGTGATCATAACCAATATCAGAAGTACCTTTCAGTCAATTAGATATATGGTGTCTCAATTTGAGGGATGGGACGCTATCTTCTGTTGCAGTCCCACTTCGTGGTTTAGGCTGATATGATGGCTGCATTTCTTCATTAAAAATGCTGTGTAGTCCAGCTTCCAGAAGAGGAATGCTGATAGTAAGTGAACAAGGGAGTGCATCTTGAATTGTAAACTAACTTTTCAGATGGGGCCTGCATTGTGTCTTGCAAGTTTGCCAGCGCAAAGTCTGAACACAAAAACACGTGAGTCAGATAGAAACAAGGGAATGCATCAGACACAGGGGAAAACACTTGGAAGAGGTAAGAAGCCTCCATAGCTCACGACTAATTTTCAAAGCCCTTGATCTAACCCGAGACCCGAGTGCTTAGGCGCTCACAGCATATCTTCATTCCTCTCCTGATGACTTAATGCAAGTTACATGCGTTCGACAGCCACGAAGGTTTCATTGACGCAGATTGCACACCGTGATAGGCATGTGTTTCTGATTCTGGCTTGAGAGGATAATCATTGTTTTTCACTGATACAATGGAACCAGACAAAAAGTGCAAAGGCTCGCTCACACTTCATCAAAAGCGCCTCACCCCCAGGACCTGAAAATATTACAGGTTTTATTATGGTCCCTGCCCAAAAAATAAATGTGCTGTAAAACCCAGTATAGATGGGATTTCCATCAAGAAAAGTATGCCTACTAGGAATTTTACAATCTTCATCTGAAATTACAATTTCAATATAATGAGAAAAATGTTTTGGAAAATCTCTGTCACAACAGTAACACTGTTGAGAATTTGGGACTGGTTAAATAAGTAAAAAACTAACAATTAAGTCATATAGTCTACAGCTGTCAGATGTCAGCTGTTTCAAATTCTGTAAAATCTTTAAGGTGATATAAGAGAGTGGTGCTGGGTGGCTTATGTCATGCGCATCATAAACACTGAAATGCCTTCAGGATGTGGTGGTCTTTCCTTTGGTACAGTATATATATTCTATGACCTATACTGCAAACCATGCCACACACATCAGATATGGAAAACTTTCTCCAAGGGCGTATTCGCCTGCTGTTTCCCACTCTCTCGCCATTCCTTCCAGAATGGCACCAGAGTGAAGATTTCAAACATCTGCATCTCTGGCTTGCCTGAGGGCTGTCGACAGTCCCCTCACCGACTCAAGTTGTCCATTGTTATTTAGCATGCGGCTGGTATTTTCCCCAGCCTTTCACTTTGGGTTTACATTTCTCTCATTCTTTGGCTCTCTCTCCTCCTGCGTTCCCCTCAGCGGCCTAATTGGTCGTCTTTCCCGAGGGAGAGAGACAGGGCGAGATATAAGCCATGCTGAACTAATTGTTTGTGGTGGTGGTAGTGGTGGTAGTGGTGGGGAGGTCTTATTAAATGTAATGCTGATGCTGGTTCCTCTGCCAGAAGATGGGGTACCACTGTAAAAGGTCCAGATGTCTTCTTGCAACTCTTTCGCTTATTGTGCTACTCTCTCTGTCCATCTCCTTTGTGTCTTCCTAGTTATTTAAGGCCGTCCATTCCTATCTCTTACTTTGTATGTGGCCCACAAGACAGGCATGCTAGAAGCTGTCACTGGTCCAGTCGAAACCTCTCCTCTTGATAACTTGCACATGTGAGCCTGATTTAAACATCAAAGTAGGAACGTACATTTGAACAGTTCTTGTGATGGCTCTTTAAACACCTCTGACTGAGAGCAAATATACACACAAAAACTCCCGGCAATTAAGTTCGTCTTAGCTGTGAATGATGCCAAAGCAACCTGGAACAGACAATCCACTTTAGATTTAGACATTAGAATTACATTCGGCCAAGCCCTACATCTGTCAGCAACTCAATTTAACAATGACAAAGCTACAACACTGAGAGGACTGAGCTGTGTAACACACATACGTTTGTGGAGTAGAGCTCTCACACTCTCTAATGTCACGTCGCCACATCAGACACCTACACTGACCTTCATCCTCCCCTTCCCTTTGGACCATCACCGTCTGCCTAAGTAACTAAATAAGCTTCTCCTGACCCTCAGAAGGCCTCAGTAGACTAATGACAATAATGGCGTTTGCTTGCCAAATAGATTAGGGCTCAACCATGTCACCGATTCTGAGAGAGTCTGTAGGTGTCGGCCGTCAGACTGACCACCCAGGAGCTCTGGAGGCCAGAGTCCAGGTCCAGCCCATCTTAGCAATTTTCTGACACATCAGTAAGACAAATCACAGAGAAAAGGAATAATTGGTGAGAGGCATAGACAGGCAGAGGTTAGATTTTGGACAACCTCTGAACACCCCCATTACCCTCTTCATGCCCCCTGCTTATGGTTCATGGACCTTTTTGGACCACAAAAGGCGTGGATGACCTCCAAGGAAGGGGGGAGGTGGGTGTCAAAGTGTTATGTTAACCACATTTGTGTGGTGCTCACTGTTTTAACACCGAAAGAGCAAAAATATTAACAAAAATATTAACAATCCCAGCTATGAGTGGTAGTACAGATGCACTCAATGAGAGAAAGCAACCAAACAAAGGTATTGAGGAATTATCGGTTATGCAACACCAAAGATATTGCTAAATCATTGGAACGTTAGAGATAAGCAACTAAAAAGTTGCTGTTCCAATTCTGCTCTTTCAAAAGCATCAAGTATTCCACCCTGGCCTGCCAAAATCCAGCTGTAAAGGTGAGGTAAGTGTTTGTTAACATGACAAACCTTGAGCTTCAGGGATCAGATATTCTGTTGGCGGATCAAACCGTATGTGCCATGCTGTAACTGTGGTGTGAGAACAATAACTTGGATTGGGTTGTTGCCTCCTCAGCAAATCTGGGCAAAAATTAGTTGTGAAAAGGGTTTCAAATGTTTATAGATTGCTGGAGGTGAGTTTAATTTAACTTGCCAGTCACTTCAAGGAGTCCTGTGGAAACATGGGAATATCATTCGTAGGATGTGTTACTTTAAGCACTCCTTTCATCAGCCAATTTGAAATATATTCAACTGCTATTTCTCGCAGGAGTTTTCAGCAGTATTCGCTTTCAGGTCAATAAAAGGAAGCAGGGGAGAGACAGACTGCCACAAACTCACTGACAACAGATGACAAAGGGTCTTGAAAGTAAGCCTTTGCTAAAAAGCAAAGTTAGCATTTTCTTGACAGCTCCAAACTGCAGAATTAGGGACTCAGTGCTGTTACGTTGCCCTATGTTCCCATTCTAACAAAGTCAAAGGCTGCCCCTCACCCACCCGTCTCCTTCGTCATAGCCTCCAGTCCAAACAGTTCAAACCTACTTGAGATGCAAGCCACCTGCGAGATTCATGGGGTTGTAGAAGTGGCCCTCTACAGACTGAGGATTAGCTCGGTTCAGACGGGCTGCCCAGGCACTGATGCTGCCTGATGAGATGCTTAAGCCCTGGGAAACTCACACCACTCTGTCCAAGACCCTTTGGTGCTGTAGACTAATCTGCCACTCTAATCCAGCCTAACTCAAAGCCGCCACTCCTCAATTCCCACTTATATCAGCTAAAAGAAGTGGAAATGACTCTGTGAATTTTGGCTTAGATGCTTTCAGTGACAGCCTGAACTTCATATATTGGTCCAAGGTTTAAAAAAAAAAAAAAAACAACATAATAGTAATAAGAAGAACAAATTGCTAGCAGGTAAGATTAATGGAACATCAACTCCAAAGACACTCTGGCACTGGTAGATAAAAATGTGATGTTCAGGGGCTTCCAGGAGTTTTTTTTTTGTGATTAATTGTTATAATTTACATGTTTGCTAGATTCATTTTGTCTCATCCTACAGTATCTATTCTATTTCTTCTTAAGTAAGTGAATTTGTGGAATGACTTTCAACAACCTTCTTAGTGCGATAGGTTCTATCTATCTTATGTGACATCATGCATCAAAAGTACTGGCAGTAAAAACAAAACAAAACAAAACAAAAAAAGCAACCCTCAAAAGACAAAATAAGTTCAGAAATCCATGACCAATGGCTGCTTTTTATGTCTTTTGTGGTGGATTGTCCGTTTAACTACCAACAAGCACTGAATCGCTGCAAACACTGTAAATCAAATTAAAACTAAATTGTGACTTTTATGTGAGCACATATAAGCCTTGTTTGTTTTTGATTAATCTCCTTCCTCAGTTTAAGGATGTATAGGCACACTGATATAGTTATTTGAAAAAACAAAGCCAAATTTTGAGCAAGACTCTTGAGAGACTCGAGTGGAAAATAATGTGGTATTTTCATCCCAATCTTCCAAGTATGTATGGAACAGCCTTAATAGGGCTAAATCTGGTCCAAATCTTCTAGTGTGCATCCAGGAGACAGATGTCTGCCGAAGCCCATGTTGTATTTGACTCATGTGCCTGTATGTTTCAACACGACGATGGATGTTTCACAACGCCGCTGGCATCAGTCACGCACAGCATGCCACAGGAACCATGGCCAAGCAATATGTGGGCCCTTCCCTCCTTTAGGGGAGATGACCCGTACCATTAGCTCAGCTTACACTTTTGCAGCTTTCAGCGCCGTATTGAAGATCTTTGGTGCATACACACACATACAAACTGTTCTTCCTTTTACATAAGATGCAAATTTTTAATTTATTAATATTGGTACCCCTGGGGAAGGCCTTCTGACTTTTTAGCATGCATTTTTCCAACTTTGAGCACTACTTAGGCCAGTAAAAACTAAAATGCCTCTTAAAGCGAGACAGTTACCAAAAGCTATGTTAAGTATGCACTCGCTTGTCAAAGCCAGACGTTCCCAACTTTACAAGGGCTCGGCGCAGAGACATAACACCAAACGGCGGCTTTGGATGAGAGGTGGTTTCAAAAATAAATAAAGCCTTAAAGCTCAGGAATCATAAACACACTGCAGCGGAGAAAGAGGGAAAGCCCTCGAAAAGATGTGTGGCATGTAGTATTTTCAATTCTTTCACTGTTCGACACAAAGACAAGTGTCAAACAACCAGGGAGAGGAGCAGGGGGGGATGACAGCCAAGAATGGAAAAAAAGAGAGAGGAGAGCATTGAGGTGAGAATGAAGAAAAATGTAGGGGAATTTTCCATCCACCAGGAAACTCCAACACACACACACACAGACACACACACAGACACACACACAGACACACACAGACACAGACACAAATGTGCCAATGCCTCCAAGCATGGATGCACACAAACACACAACAAATACAGTTGCATGATTGTGCAAAGGACACAAGCAAAAATATGAGGGTACACAAAGACAAAAACATATGAACATGCATGCACACAATGTATGTGGATGTGCAGGTGTGCATAAACACGTGGGTGCACACACACACACACACACACACACACACACACACACAAATACCATGAATATTCTTCAGCCTGCCTGGAACTGAGGAGGGGAAGAATGGAGGTGGGGGAGCAGAGCAAAGAAAGAGTAAAACACAAAGAAAAAAAGAAAGAGTCCTGGTTGCAGCACAATGTGAGCTCTGGGATCTTCAAACAAACCCGTGCTCAAGCACCATGGGGACAAGGCCAAAGGAACGAAGCATTCTAAGGGCTGACCTTCGTGCGGCCTCCTCCACTCCTGTCCCCGACTGCCTGTTAGCCAGGTCGCTTAGTGCAACAATGTGGCCTTTGCTACAGCAAAGCAGCCTGGCCCTGGCGTTTGACTAGGCAAATGGAACCCGGCCCTTGCCAAGAACACAGCCGCTCCCACATTCCACAACTCAGCTGTAGCCAGCTAACCCACCTCCCATGGCAGCCGCTTTCCTATTACCAGTCGCCCATTGAGAAAAAAAGGAGAAGTGGAGTCTCTTTGTAAAAGACCAAACAACAGTTCAACAAACTGAGGCAGATCTAGGGTAATGGCAAAGGAGGGCCGCATGTTGACTGACTTGTGCCTTAATCACAGCGTTCCGTGGTCTTAAGCGGATTCCTAAAAGCACCATAGAAAGCAAGTGAGGGAATGGTTGGGAGATCTAGCATGAGGGACCTCCTTCTAAAGACCCGGGAACCATGTTAGCAGGCATGACCGACAGAGCAAGTCCACCCACTATTCACCGATGAGCTGCCCTGTGCCAAGAAGGCTTGTCGCCATCAGTGTCGTTGTTTCTGCTCCATTAAGAACTACTCATTCCGATGATGAAGGTAAAGCCAGCAATAGTAATGATATGCCTCAATGGCTGATGACACATATTGCTGGCACCACTCCTCTTCTTGGCCCACACATAAACCAGGAAATCATCATAGATTATATCTTTCATTCACTCAAATGACTGTACAGAGGTGGATAATTGCTGCTGTAAATTTTAAGTATGGACCAAAACCGATCTGGTCCATCACTTTCACCGTGTCCTTTATTTTCACCATGTAGGCTTGGACCTTTTAGTCTGGTTCAATGGGTTCAATGGAAAAATATTTTATATGAACCTGTTTCTTATCATTTGAGAAATAAAGATTTTTATGTCTCAAAAATGCAGAAAATCAAGAGAGTTTGATTAATTTCTGACATGTTAGGGCTTTAGGTATCAGATATTAATCTTGAGTATAATCTGTGATACCAAAACTTGATATTAGGCCATTTTAGACATTCAGAAGAGAGCATCAGAGCATTCCTAGGAGAAAATGTGACAGACCTGTTGCTTATGAATTGTTCATATTCAGAGAAATATATCATTGTATTTGAGTTATTAAGAACATAGATCAAATGCAGATGTTGGGTTGAGGTCCGTCATAGGAGACCAAGATACACTCGAGTCCTTCCAAGGTGAAGGAAGACAGGGCTCACCACAGGAGGCAGACTTGGTTTCCACCAGCTTCACCCTTCGTGTCTCATTACGGATACGGTCATCCGTCTTGTCCACCAGATGTGCCAGGTCATCAATGATTTCTGAAACAAAGGCAGAGAAAAAAAAGAGAGAAGTCAGCAAAGTCAGTTTGTGCTGTTTGTTTTTTTCATACTGTTAACTCGCAACATAAAGATTTCACAAAGCAATTAATTTTTTTCTGCCTTTTTATTACATGAAAGACCTCCCAATATGAAGTGTAATAAAAAAATTACCCTTAATGGAAAGGCAACGGGTTCTGCAGGAAATTACATCAGAGCAGTCAACAACCTCAAAAGGCAGAGGCTGCCAGACAACAGACATGAGTGGTGGTGATGGAGGGAGTGGGGTGTGTGAAAGCACTCCTCTCCCTTTCAAATGGTTTCACTACTTCCTGAATCCATTCTGGATTTAATCAGGCCCTTATTGTTCATGTGTTTTAATGGCGGCCAAGACGTAAGCCAAGGCACAGGGGACTGGAGTCCTTCAGTGGGACTTCCAGAGAGAGTGTGTGGGTGTGTGTGAGTGTGTGTGTGTGTTTGGCTCTGATGCCGGGGTCCTTCAGTAGGAGTTCCTGACTTGAAGGTCGTCCAGATGGAAGCCTGTGTGATTTGTTAGAGCTAGCCACTGTGTCGACACAGCAACTTCAGAGGTCTGGCTCAACAACAGAAAGAGATAACTGCTGAAATATTTCCAAATTCAGAAGTTGTTAAGGCTAAGCATTAAAATGTGTTGTATGCACTGATTTCAGCTCATATTAGTTATCCAGAGCTGCAAAAACAAATGGCAATGCAAGCCATGACTGATCCATAAATTGAGTGAAATTCTCTTAAAAACTAATTTGAGTATAACTCAGTCTATTAAACAGGTTATATTAAGGTAGACATAACACAACACACATAAAGCAAAACAATCTTTTTGCTAAAATTAGCTGAAAACATCCCACCTCCTCTCCTTGTTAGGTCAATTCAACAGCCTCCCTCATTTCAACCTCCAACATGACAAACAACTATGAATAAATACTTGAGGAAATATATGGGCGAAAAACAGTCAAAACAACACGGCTCATTACTCTCGTTATAAATCAGGGGATTTATTACGAAACAGAATTCAAATTGGCCATTTCATCTTTAGTGTGTGAGCGTCTGCAGATCTAGATTTGTGGTCTGTTTCTTTTTTCTTTCCTTCTCCAACTGTGATGATAGGTCCTATCCAGCAGCTTTCTAAAATAAAATACTGGTGGTTGAACAATAAAGAAGACTGAAAAGGCGGTCAAACAAAAACCAAGGCCGACAGGAAGAGAGGGAAACTCTTCACAGGCCCATATCAAGCACTGATAAATGGATGTTATACAGGAATGGGAAGCTAGACTCTCATTCACAGACCACCGCTGAGTGCCAAGTCAAACAGGCTGTCCTGTCTAGCGAGGGAATAACCTTTTATTGCTGCTGCTGTAAGGTAAGGAGGCTTCAGGCATGATCCAACATCATTTTGCCGCAACAACCAGGCAGAAGGGCTGAATTCCCATGGGTGACCATTCAAGGTCGTCTGCAGCATTTGTCTTCTTTAATACAACTGTCTCTGGCTGTAGTTTTAGTTGCCTCTGAATTGGTGAGAAAACATGTTTTCCTCGACGAGAGCCATCACCGGATGACAGGAGAGCCTGCTTTTGGCTGACATCAGATAATTAAGTTGCACGGATAATTTGAGGGAGGGAGGAAAGACATGTCAGTTCGGAGGGCCAGAGTGTGAAAGGGCGAGGACAAGGAGATGTGAGACGTGAGAGCGCCGTATGTACAGTGTCTCCTGGGACTCCCACATCATCATCTAAGCATCAGGCAACAATTTAGAAGGAAGGAACTCTTCCTTTACTGGCAGAGAAGGGGTGGAGACACAGTACCATTTGCGCCGCGTACCACTCTCGCTAGTCATAAAGGATGTTTTTGGGTCCTGTGGCGCCAAGTTTCTTGATTCGGTTCTGGCCCTGCAATAACACTTCATTTCACTGATGAACACCTCACCAAGCCAAGATGTAACAGTGCGAGGACAAAACCTTATACAAGAGAGAGCCATGAACCTTCTCACAGTCGTAGGCACACAAGGTACTGGCTTTTCACAAACAAATGAGTCTGCGCAATTCTCCAGCGCAGCCCTGTTAACAAGTCATGGTTCTAACATCACAGTAACATAATTCTCAATTTCCTATTGTAACCCTTGCTGCCATGTTTGACAGCTGCTGGACCTGGCTTGGATTCGGCCTATCTGCCACACCACAATGCAGGGCTTGTTTCAGGCAAAGATTGTTTATTTAAAATGCTATTACACTGGATAAACCTCCAAAGCCGCAGCATGAGAGAAAGAAAAGCGCGCACACTCACACACACATCTCATTTGTCCTGTTTGCAAGTTTCTCTATGGTGCATGGTAAGGTGCTTTATTTTATGCTTAGTCCACCACTTGATCACACTGGACAGATATGAAATCTTTCTCAGTCAGCTTGTTCCATAGGGTATTTGAAAAAGAAGAGAATAACTGAACTATGACACTTTCTGTTATCCAATGTGTAACACCTTTGAATGCAACTTGAATACTACAGAATATTCCGCCTGATTGCCGAAAGTCTGTGATTTATTAAAGTAACTCATCTCAGTAACTCTGCAGCTCATTGTACCTAAACAGACAGATAGAAATGTAATACCGTGGCTTTGTTGTTTTATTCTGTACACATGGCACTAACAGACAAGCAGGAAAAATAAGATGAAGTTTACTTTCTGATGAGAAGTAAGCTGTGCTCTTTTCTACTTATACCTATGAAAATGAGCAACACAGGGCAATTAGCAGTGTGTCCTCAGGGCCAGGGAATCACTTCAATTGTCTTTCACTGTTTCCTTTTGCACAAAAAAAAAAAAAAAAAAAAAAAAAACAATTAAAACTTGGATGGCAGGCTCACAGTCTTTCTGGGGAACAGAGGCGGTTGATGGCAGCCAAGCCAAGAGACAGTGTTGCAGAGATAACACAAATGTGATGACTGACAGGCTTGCAGGCCTAAAAAATAAAATGGGATTATACTTTCCTTCAGAAAAGGTAAACACCTACATTCTGTGTATGAATTCCTCCTGTCACTCTGCTTTCCTCACTCTAAATTATCTGGTATTGCTAAAAACATGGACATGTGCCATATCCAGAGACCTAGGATTGCCTAAGTAATTGACTATCCAGTACCTGATTATGCAGTACCTATCTTGGTGCATTGTGTTTGCTCACATACAAAGCTTACAAAAAGTTAGTCTAAAAGAGCTAATGAGCCCTATCTGCTGGCAAGCTAAGTAAAACTTTGTTGCAGGTGCTAGAGCTGCATATTGTTCACTCATAAAGAATATAAAATCAAGTGCAGATCATGAGGTCACTTCAGTTGACAAGATTCATACTCTGGGGATCAGGAATGTGCTCACCAAATGTCTTCGCAATCTGCCCAACAGACTGCGAGAAATCAAATTTGACATTTTGGTGTAAGGGCGGTGCTACAGGAGAAGTGATGGTGACACCAGTGTTGACAGGGTTCATCTTCTCAGGAGCATGTTTGTGCTGATGGAATTTCATGGTAACCTTCCTAACAGATTTTGAGATGGTGTGTACAAGAAAAAGAAAATTTCTTAATGGTCGGCGCAAGAGGAAGGGGTCATGAAGTCACCACTGAGTTCAGTGTTGAATGGACAGACGGACTGACACAGCGATCCTTAGGACCCGCCCGGCAGTGGAGCAAAAAGGTAGAGCACTCCATATAATGCTCCCATGTTGTTTCATATTGAGTGCATTAGGTAACTCTTGGTCATGAATTTTAAAATACCTACGCTTCCACTAGGCAATTTGTCCAAACTTTGCCAGCATTTCACTTAGTCCATTGATATCTGCGGGGATACCTGCTACAATTCATATGAAAAATGGCGCACCATTACCTTTTATCCTTTCATCCCTTCATACTGTTACATCTAAGTCAGAAAGGCACTGAGACAGCAGCTGCTGCCAGGCCACTCGAGCCTGAGGGTAGAGACTAAATACTGAAACTGAAAGAGATGAGAATGCCAGGTCTCTGTTCTGTTTCTCTGCTACCAAAAGAGCCTTTTATTCACAAAAAAAAACCAATGTGAGTAAAACCTACCCTTTCTCTGAGGAGGCGTGAGGGCCCTGGAGCACACACATGCACACAAACACACACACACACACCAATGGGAGACAGATGTTGCTCCTATATGATGTCACCTACTCCCTCTTGCTGGCGACTCGCTGCACCATCTCAAAGCCATTCCATCTCTGGTGCAAGACATTGCAGCTTTTGTGTAAACAGCCGTTCTCTGATTAGCTTTCATTCGCGGCCAGCCCACCATCTGAGGGCTAACAGGGTAGCAGGTCTGCTTCCGACCCTGCAGTCAGCATCATCTGGAACCGCAGACAGACACCTCCTGTCACTGGAAGCAGCTGCTGGCCTAGGCTGGACTCATTCAACGGCCAAACAGTAAATTGGACGACAAAAAGATATGATCACAAACATGTCTGTCTGTTTTTTGGGGCGTATTTAGTTCCCATTTAAAGTGACGGCTCAGATTTTTACCCATATAGTGGTATCTTTTACTCCATGCGTGTGTAATACATTCACCAAGTTTGGGCCGTCAAATCCGTTTAAACAAAACAAGAATGTGAACTTCATCAGGAGTGTACTGTTCTAAAATGAATGACGTAGATACAAGCCAGAAAACACTGTGATTTTGACTGTTGACACAAATAAAAAAAAAATGTGTTAAAGGATGGAGAACAACACATTTGTTTTGGTTTCACTTTCAACAGTCTCTTCACCCAGCTGGCTTTCAAAATAGTGGACTTGTTTTCTGCCGCAGCACTGCCACTGTATCGCACTGTAGGTTGAATATGGCACCGCAGCACTGCTGTGTGGTGATAAAATGGCAGTGCTACAGCAGAAAATAGGTTGGCCATTTTAGAAGCAAGGGGACTTAAATAAGCGATGACAAGGAGGCTTAAACAAACAAGTTATGTTGTGCATGCTTTGTATGTCTGCTCAAAATTGTGCTATGCTCCAGTATATCTCCTCCATTCATTTTGGAACAGTACACACCTAGTGGAGGTCCCATCTCACAACGGGGAATGAGCCAATGAACCAAACCTGGTGGATGCACTACATTTGCAAAGAGCAGCAAATACCATTATATATGGGTAAGAATATGAATTATCACTTTGAGGCTTAAGTATATGACTGATCAAGGGTGTAAACAGGTATGTGTAATGTCCAACTCTTTTCAGTGTATTTAGGGCATACACCAGCATCAGTCTTTTCACCATGTAAGAGGTGTCACAAAACAAAGACGTTAACTACCATGGTTTGGTTTAGGTTTTACACAATAAACTATTTAGGCGAACACTGCCATGTGTTTTAGCACTGCAATCACTGACAAAAGGGAAAAGCTAGGCTCAGAGTCATAACCACAATAGTAGAGCAGTTCCTTCCTTCCAGATCCTGTCATCTGTGCCGACTTTTAGACCAGCTCCCTTTTAGCAGAGGACCCTGTCCTGTCAGCACTGCTCCTCTGTCAGGCCTCATGATGATGATAACCTACCTCGTAGAGCAATTAGTGGACTGACTGATCCAACTTCAGGCCCAACAGAATGAGCCTGATCCAAGGTCATTACACTAAAACTGCAAGCTGCGATACATTTACCAGATCTACAATGGCAAGTGGTAGACAAGGACAATGGAAAAAAAATGTCAGGCCAACGCATGGACAACAAGCAGGCCCAGATGACATTTGCGCAAGTATGTTGTTCATTGGGTTTCAATTATAGTGTTCAGAATTACAAGGAGTAAGATGGAGACACAGAGAGAGAGAAAGAAAATAAAAGAGGGAAGAAACAGGGATAAATAAATTTGTGTGTGTGTGTGTGTGTGTGTTTGCATGTGTACGCGTGCATGGGTGTTCTAGGTTATTCTAGTGCAGGGATTTGTAAAAGTGCCATTCATCCACCAGGATGTAGAGCTGCCCAGGCAGCACAGGCTGCATCACACACACTTAACTCTCCTCGCCTTTGCTCTGCAGATTATGCATTGCAGCACATTGTGTTAAAGCAACTCCAGCACTCAGGGCCCTCCCGTGCTTTTCAAAGCAGATCATAACATGATATCATATACTGTAGCTTAACTCGAGTCAGACAGCAAATATGAAGCTCACACGCAGGAGCATGGTGAGAAGTTTTGCGAGATGGTCTCTTATTTTAATTCTTAAATTCCCGCACCCGAGATCTGTATTTGCTCCAAGCCCCAAATTGCTGATTCATCTTAACTGAGTCTATAGCTGTGGTGGTGGTTTTGGTGTGTGCGTGTGTATGCGGTGTGTGAGGCACCACCATAAACAGTGACACCCCAGCGTGGCTCCAGGATGTGCAGTATTAACTCTGTGTGTTATTGTAGGATTCCTTCCCAGAGTGGGCAGAGCACACACAGAAAATGCTTGTTTTCCCTCATCGATTCAAACACAATCTATCTCAATGGGGCTAATTCTGTTGAGCTTCAGGAGATGATTTCTCCTGAGGATATGAAAGGAGAGAGAAAGAGAGAGAGAGAGTATTTTAGAGAAAGTATTTTACATGACACGCCGCTTACATCCCCTGTTGTAGTGCAGGGGGGACTAACCACAACTGTTACCAATTGGCCCTGGTGTGACTGTGTATAGAGGGGAGTGCTTGGTTGCCAACCAAAACACACACAACTCTGGACGTAACTGGAACTTCACTTGGCATTCACCGCGGCACTCTGCATGATGATACAACTCAGGGCAATTATGGTATTTACAAGAAGTTGCGCAGTCTTGGAAGAGTTTCTTTAACTTTTTTTTCCCTATTTCTTTCTCGTCTCACCCACTTATTGTAAACAAACTAAACCCGGGGGTCTGTGGGGAGTGAGGATTAGAGAGAGTCTCACTTAAAACCTCAAAGTTTTACCAGTTTATAAACTGAGCGCAAAATCTAGTGAGTCCAGTTGAATATCTGCCAATAAAAAGAAACAAAGACAAATAAAAACACTGAAATGTGCAATTTCTGTATCAAAAAGATGAGCCTGAGCATAGAAACAAAGCTAAAAATGTGTTTGGTCAATCAGGCAAGCAAAGAGAGAGAAGAAATAAACACAGCCACTTTCTTTTGCTAACAACCCTTGAACATGGCGATAAAAAATGAGGTGTCAGTTTATTTGTTCATAATGGGCTTTCTGTTATTGTTTAAATATTCACATTGGTGATGAATAGTTAATGACCGATTTCTACTGTGGGGTCCAACACCAACAGTTCACGGACAACCACTGCATTTTTCACCCATTGCCCAACCAGCCACAATATGATACATCAGCAACAGATGAGTAATGAGCCACATTTCTCTTAAATGCATTAGCAATATGATACACAGAAAGCCTACGGAAGCAAACAAAATGGGCAATGCTGCCATCAGTGGGGAGCACTGGGGATTAAATCAATGTGGGTAACAATTGTCCCGTTTCCACTGAAAAGCTCCAGGGCCAAAGTTCCTGGTGTTCTAAGAGGGTTCTGATGGCAAAACCGGTAGGCTAAGCTCTTCAGCGTTTGTAATTTCTCCGCACCCAAAGAAAAGCAGCCAATCAGTAAACATGAAAGCTTTAATTGTCAGAGGCGTCGGTTTGAGATTTAAGAAGTCTGATCGCACTAAAACAAAATCTGTAGCAAAAGTTGCTTTTTATTTCTATGCATGGTCAAGTTCCTGAGGCTGCAGCTCCTGAGTTGGTATTTGTCGGCCGGGAAAAGGTGCAGAGGGGCCTGCCTGGGTAAGATGAGCAGCTGCACTCTCTGTTTATGCATGGCTCCAGCAGCGTTTAGCAAGGAGCCAGAGATTCTTGTCAATACCCCTTGGAAGCCCTGAGCCACGTCCAGAGGTGTCCAGCAACCCTGGCTCTCAGCTGTACAACATACTGGCTGTTGATGAGTTATAACTGAAGAGAAGATACACCCATCTGGTTTACGCATGGTAGGACAGGGACATCCATGTCCCAAGGCGGGAAGCACTGAACATGCTGCACAGCTTCCAGGTTTCAACTGGACCGTCACTTGGAATTTACATTTTTATAACACAAACTTAGAAACAAAAAACGAATATCCAAACATGCCTGGATGAAATGAGAAACCAAGTAAGCAGTCTGCTGCCACTTTAAGTTTCTTTGTTTCTTTAACAAAACAAGAATCTATTTGAGTCCATGTGGCTCATTGTTTGTTTTCCAAAACCAAAAAAATCAACAAAAATCAAACAAAAATCAAATGACTAATGGTACATTCAGCAAAAACTGGGACTGGTTCCTCTGATGCAACATGAGTAAGGGACCAATACCCAAGTTTCACCAGAGGAACATGAGTAAGAGTTCATGTTCTATCGTGTGCTACCAGAGGGACTGGTAGAACCGGAGCATGAAAACACTTACATGGGTAAGGGTTTTTGTGGACAGTTCCTGTGGTGGCAAAGGGGTAAAACTTGGCACAGTACATATAATAATACATAGCGCTGGGGAAACTTGCTGCTAGACTTGTCCCTTGCCCCTGTGTCAAAGCAGCAATGACCCAAGAGCCCAATGGATTGATGGCAGAGTATGAGCATGCATGAAATCCTTTCAGACTTCTGTGAATACTTCAAGTGAGTAATAGCATAACCCTATGGAAAATCTGTGAGTGAATCCATCTCCATGCATTTGCCCATTTATGTGCACATGTGCTGATATGGTCTGAAGTGAGGGCATTGCTATACACATAATTTGCACTTCCAGCATCTGGTTCCCTGACGTGCCGGGCCACATTTGTACAGATTAGTCTCACTGCTGGACATCATTGGCCCCCCGGCCCCAATGAATCTATCGACCCCACCAACTGGACTGACAGGGTCCCCCAGTCACTTTTACAGGATGAAGTTACCTTTCACTGGGTGATTAGAGATCTCCCTAGAGTAGCTCTGAGTATTGTTAGCTCTAAGGAACATGTTTTCTTACCTGGCATCTACTGTCTACCGACCTATCAACCACAAAGCCCCTGAGCCTGAACCATTTTGACAGTCTATGCAACATGACCAAATCTTCACAGTGTGGTCAAATTATTTGGCCAAAAAAGGTGGTCAGCAATCTTGAATTACTCAGTGCGACAGAATGGCAGACAGGCATTTAGAAGACCCTGTGTTGAAATACGTGCTCCAAAGAATTTCTGGCAGTGTCAGAAATTTTGTGGCATAATCATTCAGTGTTGCCAGGATTACAATGTGTTTACAACTCAGGTCTACTGAGAGACCACTTAGAACACACCATGACAAATGTAAACAACCAACATGTTGACGGTAGGCAGATGCAGATTGCAGACTGCACAATGGGCTGCCTCTCAAAGTCAAGATTCTGTACTTGTGTTATGTCATAGTCACCCACGCAAGAGTAAACGGCAACTAAAACTGCACTGTCTATGGGAAACTTTAAGTTTAATACTTCCACATCCCAACCCTTTGTGAGCAAATCTGAAAACCAAAAACAAGTTCGATGTCCATGGGCAGTTTCACCTCTTTCCTACAACAAAAGTCTTCTACATTCATCCCGAGATCCATCATCATATATGATGGACACCAAGAAGAATCACCAGCTGATGAATGACTTTCCCAAAGTTCAACCTTGGTTTGAAAGATGATATATCAGATGAAAGGGGAGCTGGAACTACAGACTGGGAGGCTGATATGCTGTTGTTCACTTCTTTACTTGTACTCTGTATATAACACTTGTAAGTAGAAAACTTAAATAAAAAAATTGGGACTGCTAAATTCAAATAGAAGAAGGGGTCTAAATGACAATATGCATTAATAGGTGGTTTGGAGGCACTTGAACTGCAAGTCCGCTGTCACTGACTTGTATGGTGTCATGTCAACACTGGACCACATATCTGTTGTTAGTGAGAAGAGCCCTGCACCACTGACCAAGTGTCTTCCCTTCTAAGTTGACTATATATGTTGGGGATGGCGTCTTGCTGAAATATTATTGGCTAGGAGGCTCATACTTGTGATCTATCGTTTCAATCATTTCCTTGAATTAACTTTTTTCCACTGTGTGAAGTGGCATCAAACCTTCAGCGAGGGTCGCAGCAGTGGTGCATTTTTTCAGCCTTGCACTGTTTCTTTTATATTTTGATGATTTGGCAAATGCACCAATAACTGTTGACTGGTGGTGGCTGGTGTCGGTGCTGGTGGCTGTTCTCTCCCCCAGCTGATACCGAGTCAAGCCGAGCAAACTGTGCGGGGTGATGGACTCTGAGGTCCTTAGTCATCACTTGCTTGCAGGAAAGACAACATATGGTCTCATTTGAATCCTTTGGCTTCCATTTTCTCTAACTTTAAAGCCAAAATATTGCCAATCTGGCGAGCTAGCATTCTTCTTAGAAAGTAAATCCTCCATTTCTGCATATTACAGAGCTGCATGCATGTCTACATCATGCTGCCAGTTCCACGTGCATTTCCTTTCAAAATAAGTCCAAAAATACCGTAACAGCTGTTCAATATTTGATACTGTGAAAATATTGCAAATGATGGCAAATATTGCGATATTTGATAATATCTAACATCTGCTCAAGCCTAGCCTGAGTGGCTGCATTATGATGAATCCCCCAACTTTCTCTGCAAGATGTGCCCATAAGCACTGTGATTGGTCAAAAAAGCCCTCAACCAACTATAATTCTAAATGTATTATATATTTCTGTGCCCACTAGCAAGAGCAGATCCGTTTAATCATCTAGCCGACTAGTCATGCACATCCCTACTATTACTTTCTGCTTTGTGAAATATTGATGCTACCACACAGTACTGGGTCAGAGAGAATGTATCCCTGAATAGAGGAAATCTGGGCCTTTACAGGAGCACTGCGTGACTAAAATACCACTTGTGCTTTTCAAACACTCTGGGTTTCGGATTCTGCAAAGACTGGAAATGATCAGCATGCTGCACACAAACAAAAAACAAGCGAGTCACACTGTCATCTCATGATGCAGGCTTAATAAAAACAAAACCTCATCAGCAGCAAGAGATGTCATCAAGACCACTAGGCATGTGTTAACTGTAATTCAATAGGTTTTCACAAATGTGGGCTTGGGCTGTTCAGGATGGCTGGAACCTATCAGTGCATTTAAGATAGTTCATTAAAATCGTCTCGCAATGTCATCCACAGACAAATGAAAAACAAAACCTTAAAAATGACAAAACAATATTAAGAGCAATGTGAAGAATTTACACCACTTTATCTGATCTTCAGTTTCCAAACAGCTATTCCTGCCCTGGGTTGCCAGATTCACCAGCATCCTCCCTCCCATGGCCAGCTGCCACTGAACAATGAGAGTGATGAGCATGAATTGAAGCTGGAAGTCTACTGCATGCAATTAATAAACAACTTGCTTACGATATCATCCTGGGATGAATGAAAACAATTAAAGAAATACTTAAAATTAATCCAATTAAAAAGGCCACGTCAAAAAAGGCCAACACCAATGACAATATTCAGTCTGGTTGTTCTTTCTCCATTAGTTTGCCAGGGCTAGCCGGCATCACGTCTCTTATGGCCAGGTGCCACTGAACAATGTGTGCATGATGAGCATGAGGGTGCCAGCAGCAGCCACGTGAGGCAGGGAC
This sequence comes from Myripristis murdjan, assembly GCF_902150065.1. NCBI lineage: Eukaryota > Metazoa > Chordata > Actinopteri > Holocentriformes > Holocentridae > Myripristis > Myripristis murdjan. The sequence continues at coordinate 14,622,368 of NC_043980.1, forward strand.
CACCCTGTCACTGGCACGGCACCTCCAAACCAGCCGCTGTTACACTTCATCACTAACATCACACTTCATTAGCAGGGACACCCAGGAGAGGGGGGACATATTGAGAAACCAGTAACTTTAAAAAAAGTACAAGTTTGAATTAAAAGTAGTCAAGCTCCTATGCAATGTAAAAACATCACTAATTAGTTCAATTATTAGTTCAAGTACTATTTAGTTTTAAATTTAACCTAGACTTGCAAGATCAAGTTGCTAAATTTTCACAGTTCTTGTAAATGTAAAAGTACAACTTGCATAAATATAGTACATTTACTGATTAAAAAACTGAATCACCATTGACTTTTTTTTGTTTGTTTTTTTGTTTTTTTTGTAGGAATTATATGCTTTTGGTACACTGACTAGATCTCAGTTACATAATTTGGTTATATGTTGTACATGTGGATTATTCTTTTCCCTAAAGATTAATCAGCAGTGACATTACTAGAGACCTGAGCTCTTACTGAGCTCTTACAGCTCTCACTGTCTATAGCAGAATCCTGGCAAGGTCTCAAGCCAAAAATAGCAACTCATTTCTGAGACTGAACATGGCAATAGCATATTATTAGAAGACAGATGAACACTGTCCCTAGTGCCCTATGCATATCTATAAGCCTGTTTCAATATCTTTCTCTAAAAATGTTCCAGCCTGTAAGAGATCACAGTCATTGTACACTCTTAAATCAAGCGTGTTTTTTCAAACATAGATACCCCACTGGGCCCGTTGGTGGTGCTACAGCGAAGGTCATGGGGTCACGAAAATTGCCCGGTTTCATCCTCTAAGCAACATGAATGTTCGGTGAATCGCCGAATTTCATGGCGATTCACCAGACTGATTTTGAGATATGCTGCTCTGGACCTAACTGCTGGCCGACCAAGCCTCCTTCCAAGCAGGGCAAAAAGAAAATTTATAAAAGAAGTGCAAGATGGTGAATTTCTCACTAACTAAGCAACTCAGCTCAACTGGTCTAATTGAAATGATCTGAGCCTAATAACCGAACATCCCCCGTGGAGAGAGTGGAGCTTCCCGGCAGAATCCTGGCTGGCTGAGTGACTGCAAGGAGTTATGGGGGGACTTTGATCTGCACGCCAGACCCTGTTTCACTCACAATGCACTCACACGCACGCAGACGCATATGCTCCCATGCACAGACACTGACACAAAGACACATGTGTATGCACACACAGGCACACCCTGACACGCAAGCACATAGACACAGGCACACACACGCGTACGCACACACACTTCCCGGATGTGACATGCTTCCGACAGGCGCTTGGGTCCCAGACTGGAGAGGAGTCATCCCCAAGCTGACTGTTAACCCACAGTGGTGTTCAAGGGAGAACAGGAGTAGTGAGAAATGCAGAGCCGTAACACCCATGAAGGAGATGTTTTATTGTGGAAAACTGAGTCCACAGCCAGCTGTTATTTATCTACTCAAGAGTACTGTTGGGATGTGGAACATCAAGATTCAAGATTCAAGGTTTATTTGTCACATGCATGAATGTACAGGTACAGCAGCAGTGAAATGTAATTGCAACAACTCCGGCACTGTGCAAGTAAAAAATAAAATAAAATAAAATAAAAATACAAATAATAATAATAACGGTAATAATATAAAAAATAAAGAAAATAGATAGAATAAAGATAAAATAGAAAGAATATATACATTCCTATATACAATGACCGACTATATACAATCTGAACAATATACAAAAGGTACAAAAGTACAAAAGTACAAATAAGTAGAGGGTAAGTACAAATGAGTAGAAAACTGAGTTGCAAAACCCTGAAGAACATCAACATCAACTCACTGTGCTGTTGTTCAGCATGGAAACTGTCAGATAAGGTAGGATCAGATTTTAGTTGATATTACTGGGATTGTGGCTCTCAGTGGACTTTACTATTGTGATCATGCGCTTTGCATGAGTGCCCTTTGAGTTTCCCTTTCAAGCATGTAGTCCCAGTAGTATAGTAGCACCAAAATGCAGAGTGTTTCCAGTATGTGTCAGAGGATCAAAGTCTTGATATGTGGCAGCTCTGATAGAGAAGCCTATCAGTAGCATGAAAACAATAAGAGGCAGTTAATGAGAGATAACAACAAACAGGTCAAATAATTAAACCTCCGACTTCAAACCACATTCAAGTGCTATGTTATCTTTGAACTCTGCTTGAGCACAAATTTATTCATGGCAAAACAAATTTATGGCGGTATTAAACTGTTGTTTAGATGCCATGTAGGTCGGCAACATTTGCGGCTAACCACATAAACATCTGATACATACACATGGTGCGAGCAACTTTCAAATGCCATGTCCAATTTTGGCATAGCGCATAACAAGAAGCCTAAATGTGATTAAATGCTTTATTTTTATGGCGTATGTGTATCTAACAGAGAGGGAGAGAGAGAGAGAGAGAGAGAGAGAGAGAGAGAGAAAGGGATGGTAGATGAGAGATGAACAGTGATACAGGCAGATATGGGAATGTTTGTCATACCAGGGTGGCACATGAATTGCTCTGCCCTAATTGCTGAAAATCTAGGCAGTGTGTATGTGGTGGATTTGGGCTAAATGTGCTCTGCCAGCGGAGGCCAGAATAAATGTTTGGCCAACAGTGCGGCTGAAACAACTTCCCATCCTGAGAGGAAACAGCCTCCCACATAGCTTGTGGACAGCTAGGAGTGGTGCAGGGCACTAAGCAAACAGCAAAAATATGACGCAACAAGACCACATGCTACAGCGTGGGCCACAAAGCACTCAAAAACATGGCCTGCCACACACACTACACACACACACACACACAGAGTAAAAACACATGCACATACATTCACAAACATACACAAACACACACACACACACACACACACACACACACACACACACGTACCAGTGTGAATATGCAAGCACATTTCTAGTCTCTTTCTCACGCACACAAGATACACAAGACACATGAGTGACACAGACCAACACTAACAGTACAAATCTCATAATCACACAGTGAGGAAGTCTCACTGAGATCTCTACACGCTGCAGTCATTTCCACTGCAGCTGCACCTACAGCTGTTGTGTCATTACCCAGCATACCCAGCTGATGAGGGGAATGAGGAGGTGCTGATTACTGGTGGAGAAGAAGAAACCTCCTCAGAGGGATTAAGCAAATTAACAAACTCTCAGTGAGATCCTGGGACTTCCTCCCAGTCCACCCTAACTCGGGTCACTCCATCACCGCAGCACATCCATCCCACACAAGGGAGCACACAGAGTTAAAATGAATCACTTCAGTTGGTAGGTGTGAACGCCGGGAGTTTGACTGAGGCCGCAAACTCTACTGCCCACTAGTGGGCTTATGTGTGATCTGCAAGGAGCAGCAGAGCCAGGAGACCACTGATTTTAATTTATGTGACTTTGTATTTTAATTGCTTTAAGACCGTGAAAGAGCACGACACAAATACATGAATCACTACAACAGCAGTAGCTAGAAGAAGAGCTAGATAAAGAAAAAGGAGAAGGAGAAGAAATGAGTTATTGCTTTTCCTTTAGTGTTACGGCTATTATTATCTGAATTGTACTGGGTGTAATTGTACAGAAATTCTACATATTGTAGATATTAATAACATCTGGAATATTTCTATCTTTCAGATGGTCAGAAAAAAATCATTAGGCAGGCCACCTAAAGATTTTATATATTGGTGTGGCTGCTTGTATCTCCTCAGTTGTTCTGCCACTCTTCTTGCTTGAATCAAGTAAAAAAAAAAAAATAGATGGCAGGCACTCAAAAGAAGGGAATTCGTTACAGCTTCACTTAAGCTTTTCACAAGGCAGAGATTATAAATACAGTATATAATGGCAGATAATCAATATACAGATGCTTAATGAACACACCGTCTGATGCAGCTTCTCTCACACACATAAAGGTAAACCTAGTGCAGTAAGGACACTGGTTGAACTGGTCATACTACTAAGCACATTTTTTTTGACACATTGTGGATCCTCTCTGGTCCACCAAAAAAAAAAAAAAAAGAAAAAGAAAAAAAAAAAAAACAAGGGTCTCATCTCTATTTAATTTCTAAGATGTTTCATCCGCCCTGTATGATATCGTTCAGGTCTGTGCCCACATTAAAAGGCTTATAGCACAGGCCGACTGAATCGTGGAACAATAGCAGCCTGGAAACAAAATGGGAGGCTGGTATTACGCCAAGAGTGTAACAGATGAGAATGATTAGATAACAGATCAAAAGCCTCTTTTAGGGGCACGTGTCTGTTCAAGCGGCACGGTCTGTGTAGCACTCGTAATACATAAAATGGACTTCAGCACTGTACATAAAAAAAGGCCAATAAAGGGCCTCTCACTTCATTTGTGAGGCAAAACGGGGGTTTGAAGACAGTTTTTGTAACACTATTATCCCGGGCTTGCCCCTCGTGTTCAGTAAAGCCTGTGAGTTGTGTCTGATTACACATGCAGGGTTATCAGATAACAGATCAAATGGATGGGAGACAAAGGATTTCCTCTTTGTTCTAGAAAACAGATAGGTAGCACATTTTACCGATTGATTAAAGCCTTCTAACAATTGTTTCTTTTGGAACAGACTGATTGTAATCAGTGGTGATGTGTCGCTTTGAATGTGATATGATAGGTATCTGTAAATGTTTTCAAGACCTGTTTGGACAAATGAATCATCCTCATCAAACACCTATTGAAACACAAAAATGAAAGGGAGGGACATTCATTATTTTGCACTTCATACAGTACTGAAAGTGCCTGCCTCCTCAGAAATGCATTTCCACAGTACAATAAGACATACTGTCGTTCTATGGAAGTTGACATTCACAAAAAAAAAAAAAAAAAAAAAAAAAAAGTTCTTAAAAAGTCTAATGTGTGCTCAGTTCAGAGTAAGCAAAGCAATCAAGACAGCCCTCACTGACGCAGAAAACGCAGACAAATTGTCTTCAGAAATGTGTTCTGAGGGCTTTGACAGCACAAACAATTCCACGATGGAGTGTAGACCATGTGTGAACTGCATGCTGGGCCTGTTTCAGCGGTTCAGACTAACGTGTATACACACATATGCACATACACACACATACATTCAAAAAAACATTTACACATATATGAACATGACTCGTTCCTCACATCCTCCACATGTTCGCTTTGGTGACTAAAGACGCCGTTCAAAGAGCTCACCAAGGACGCTAATGCTAATGAGCCAGCACTCAGTGAAAACATGAGGAGTCTCGTCCACCCTCTCCTTCTTCCCTCTCTTACTTTAATCCTCCCTCCCCCCTGCCTCTTTCCCTCCTTTTCTCTGCATCAGCAGTGATGAATGGCTTTAAATGAGTCCCTGATGTGTGATTCCAACAGGCCGAGTTCTTCCAAAGCCACTAAGGGAATAATCTCTCTTTCTCCCTTTTTTATCCCACTCTCTTTTTCTCTCTTGTCCCATTTCTCATTCTCTCCCTTTCCAGTCCCCAAACTCCTTCTTTCACCCTCTTCCTCCCTCTATCTCACCGCCTCACTCCCTGCATGAAATCCTGGACTCCCTCGCCTCACTGCCTTTGCACTGTGCATCTGTAAGATTAGCCCACCCTGAGTTCTACCGTGTTCTATGTTTGTGTATGTGTGTGTGTGTGTGTGTGTGTGTGTGTGTGTAGCTCCTGCTGTGACACCTACCTCAAACTCCATCCCATCTCTAACTGGTCAATGGCCTCAGAGGCCCTCATGCTGATATCAGCCTGGCCTGTGTGCCAATCACAACCTGACAACATGTGCTGGACATGTGGTGCTCACTTGCAGCACAAACACAGGAATTTACATTCACACATCCACGAACACAGACTGCAGGCCGCTAAAGAACAGATGTACATATATGTGCACTTACACACAAATGTGCTTGTACGCATAAACACTTAAAAATGTCCCACAGACGAAGGTGCAATCTCTCCCCCATGCTGAAATGGGAACCACGTGCTGGCTTTGGGTTGAGGAGGAGTTTGTAAAGTAAGTCCTTCCACTCATTATGTGGGATGACCCATGCTACCCTGAGGCTGAGGGGAAGGCGAAGCAGCCCTTCGCTCGTCGGCCCTTTGAATGTGGCTTCCAAACCAGAGCGGTTAGCAATTAAATAAACAGAGGGGGAGATTTGTTCCCGCTGTCACTTGCGTTAGCCAAAAGGAACCTGCCGGGCCAAGCCTGACTCAAGCCAAGGTACCATTAAATGGCGGGGAATCCTTTGCCCCGAGCCAAAGAAACTGGCAGCTGAAATTGCAGAGGTTCCTAACCACGAGCACCACCAACACATATGGCTAATGCGCTTCCTCTGGACAAGTTGGTTGCAAAAGCTCTCTTGGGAAAAATTACAGCACAATATCAATACCAGTTTGCCGTTAAATTGTACACATACCACACACGCTAGGCAATTCTCCTCAAAAAGCCACAGCAGTGACCTGGCTGTGTGAGTAAAATAGTCAGATCATAACTTCCTAAGACTGTGAGCAGGTAAGCCAGCAAGTTAATGCTAACTGGGAGACACTGGAATATCCCTAAAATGACTGACTCCATGATACATCCCACCACACACCAAGAACAGCGAACTCTCTGCATGACTGACAACAGCAAAGCAGTGAATGTAAAAGATGCTGAAGCTGTCATTACATTCATGACTATTGTTATTATTAGTATTATCTTTTTTTTCTTAAATATTATTTTTTGGGCATTTTTGCTTTATTTGATAGTTACCGTAGGAAGGCACAGGAAAGGCAGGGGAGAGAGAGGGGATGATATGCAGCAAAGGGCCTGGGTTTGGATTCGAGTGAGCTACCGGGCACCCCATGATTTTTTATTACTGGGTTGTTTTGATGTTGAGTTTGATTTGGAGAAAAGGTGTGCGGTGGTCGAAAACGAAATCATGATGCTAGAGAATAAAGAGCTGAAAAGAGTATACTGCTTTTATGTACCGTAATGGAGATCAAGTGTGTCATGGCACAAAGTTGTGAAGAGACACAAATGGTATGTTTTTATCAAAATGACGAGTCAAACAATCTTGTGATGGAATGATTGTGCTTGCGGTCACTTGCTATGATGTAAAAACAGTGGAGTGATACTTTTTCTCTGTTTGCATTACCAATCAGGTATGCTCAGCACTGAATCTCCACCGTGACAGAACCAAGGACTTGGAGAGTGCTACCTCAGTTGCAAAGCCAGACACTCAGTCCCTGGGGAAAAAAGAGCAGGGGTAAGGGTTTTTGGTTCCTCAAAAAAGTTCATGTGTTCCAGGAACAGTTCCTCCAGTGGAAAAGGGGCATTTTGTACAGTAAGGTGTAGGATTTTCTAATTTCACTAATTCCTTGTTGGGAAGAGCAATAGTGTAATACAAGTGAATCCTGCATGTCAAAAAGAAGTACTAATACTTATATTGGCTGCATGTGTATGGAATATCAATCATTCTAGTCTGGAGATGCTACAGAACAAAACTCAAGAAGGGCAATGTTGGAACTGCACTCAAGCTTGTCGGTGTTATAGTGAGAGGTGTTGCTGTAAATTAAATTGCTGCAATGAATGGCCAACTGTGGCCAACAGAAGAAAGCTGTGGTTGCACGGAGCAGCTCCTAGGTGCAAATTGTGTTTAACTATGTTAAGTGTCAACCGTGGCGTTACTGAAACGGTCAGTAATATCTGAAACAACTGATGAATTTTTTTGTCCTAGGCAAAACATAGATTGATTCAAAGGCCCAAATGAGACTAAGCAAACTTTATGATGCGAATAAAATCATGCCTCTTGAAACAGCCATCTAGCTGATGTGTGGATTGTTAACAAATTCAACAGCACAGACAATCTGTGATCAGAAAGCATCACTGTGAAACACATAATGCCAGCTACACGCCCTTTAATGTCTACAAAGACTGTTTAAAAGAGATGGATTACTCAAAGACCTGGTAATGAGACCAAACCCTTCAAAGCACACACACACACAGCCTGAAAAACATTTGTTTCCAAGTGTTGTGTCATCCTCGGCTTTAAAGATGGTGGTGGGAAAGAACCGGTGAAATCATGCCTCCCTACATATTTTCCTTCCTTGTTAGTGCACGTATTTTCAGGGATAAAATGCACAATTGATAGTTTGAGAAAGAGTCTGTGACTGCCAGGCCTAGTGGCTGAGCTTGTTGCGGAGGATGGATAGAAGTACTGAGTGGAGGGGAGACAACCTCGCCCAGTCTCTGAGCACACTTGCTAGTGGACATCTGGATGTGATTCAGGTCTGGGCTCAGGAACCCGCCGGACCACAGCAGATGAGCTGAGCCGGGCCCGCCACACCTCCGTCCTGCACCATACTGTATATTGGGCTGTCCTGGGTGCCTGTCTCCACTAGATACCAACTGTGGCGTGTGAATATATGTCTGTGCATGTGAGTAAGAGAGTGACAGACAGAGAGCAGAGATGGGGGAAAGTTTGAGGGGGAATCATAGCTGTAGTCTGCAACTCCCCATCATCTTCAAAATCAAACACAGAAGCTATCAAATGCCTGTGTCTTCTCTGTTCAAAATCAGATACCAAAAGGATTCAAAGAAATCACCCACCACACATCTGAAACAGCACAATGCAAACCTATCAGCACACATTTCAGCAGCCAAACGTGCGCTCGACTTTGTTTGTTAGAGGGCTGCTGGAACCAATGTTGTGCTAAAGGGGCAATACTGTTCAACAGCCATAACTTGCCATTTCACGCAAAATAGCCACATAAAAGTGTTGGCGCCCATTATCACGCAGATGAATGTTCATTTGATCCAGAGTGTTTTGGGGCAGCCAGATTTTAATGTACTTAATGTAGTTTAGGACAGAGAAGAACCTTTAACTGCTGCCACGCTTGAAGCCCTTTCATGGTGAAGAGAACCAAATCATTAATGCACACTTCTTAAAATTTAATTATACGAGGCACATACCATTGCGCTCCATTTATGTTGTGTGTTTTCAAAATAACATGCTTTTTATCTGCCATTGTGTTCATCGACAGCAACAAATAACCACAATATTCAATGTGTCAACACCTGCATGCTTGTCTGGGGTTCATGACATTATCCGCACTGAAAAAAAAAATGGTTGTGGGAAAGAAAATGTCACAAAAGGAATGTGACTTAATGAGAATTGTAAAAGTCACCTATTACTTTTGCAGCTCGCTCTCCTCTGCTATTGCCATACATCAGCTTTCTCATCCTGGAGTCTGGGAATTTCTGCCACTGGGTTTTTAATGCAGGACCTTTCCTGCTAACAGTTGTCACCAGCGTACATTTATTCCAGATGGACTGAGGCAAATCAAAGCCATGATCTACTAAGTGAGCCTGCAGCCGAATAAGCAGAAAATACCTCCTGCATGCTTTACAGCATCTATTAAAAATGCAATTAAAAAAGAAAACCTGCCTATATACTATAGACAGAAATTTTTAAAGATGCTCAATTTTTTACCTTCTCTTTACTTGTTACCAGTTTTTCAGACATCCAAGCCTCTCCAGGATGCAGGATGCTCTATTACTAATACAGGTTACCAAAGCTATCTTGTACAACTTGTAGTGCCTGATAATAAGGCCAAAAACCCCAAACTGTGCAAAGTACTAAGCAGCTCTAAAATGCATTATACCAACAATGAATCCATCAAAATGCAGGCTTAATTTCTGTAACATATGGGGGTGTCTTAATCATTCCCAGGTATGACCACTTTTTCTCCAGTGTCACTGAATAACACTTCTGAGTGTGTGACGGGGAATGACCGATTGGCACTGAGCCACCGAGCCCGCAAAACCACATACGGAAACGTTCAGACAATAATTTTTGTGGGGCTTTTCACGCAAACCACCACAGGCAAAAGTCCCAGAGGACTCACATACTCAGTGTCTTTTACATTTACATCAGTTGCTGGTTATGATGCTACTACACGACCATGAAGAAATTCTACAGCTTGGAACCCAATGAGAGGAATATAACATCATCATCAATTCTGAACATGTCAGAGAGGAGTATGGCATAATCTCCAAACCAGCTGCTGCTGAGCCTTTTCTCTTAGGTTTTAGCTGTGCTCTTGCAATCAAATACCTGCTCTTCTCTAATCTCCATTAGAAATCAGATGTGAAGGAAGCAAAAGACAATCACCGTCATAAAAAAAAGAAAGTACAACAGATTGCAGACAGTAAATAAAGCCAAACTTAAAAGAAAAACACTTTCTGGGTAAAAAAAAGGAGCATCAATCCACTGAGGGAAAGCTGAAAAAGCGTGATTGATGAAACCACCTTCAGATGTTTTTCTTTGGAGTCTCAGCATGCTAATTTCCTCATGGTGCCTAAACCGGCTCATTCATCACTCAGCCGTCGCTAGTGTGACCCAAGTCCCTCGTGTCATTGTCAGCCTCCTCCCCTCCACGACTCCATCAGTGTGACACCACCAGGCCTCAGACAGAGATGGATGCCAGGATGGATAGATGTAGAGAGGAGGAGACGAGGATTCATGATTGATTATACCCTGGATAGGATGTGTAGCACAACAGGTTGGCCTGGTGACTAGTGTTTTATCCTCTCATCCACTGGCAATCTTTTGCCATTCAATCACAGAGCAACCCATCAATGTTATGTTGGAATTTCCATTCACAATCCCTCGAGCAAGGTCTATCTGTTCAGTAGGTATAGACTGTTGCTTGAATGTCTTTCAATTTAAAGAGTATAAATACAAAAAAAGTTGAATCTACAGGATGACAATTTTAAGGTATAATATGATTGTAGTAAGTCTGTGGTGAGCATAATAAGTGATAATGAATATACATGGATGACTAGTATCATACTTTACTGTCTTAAATCTGTCCACCTGGCAATATACCAGGATCTCTCGACTACAGAGTTTCCATATGAGTCACGACCTGGAAAGTGACTGAATCTTTCCCATTAACCGGCTATGACAATCGCTGAGAACTGTACATGTTGTACGTTACCAACATCATTAAACTGGGAACATCTCATCAGAGGTGACCAAATATGGGCTCAGGGCTTTCTGAAGTTATACTGGATGATAATGGGAAAACATGCACACCTGGATTGTACTGCACAGGAAACAGAAGTCCCTGAAGAAATTAAAGCTTAGCTCATCATTTGAGACCTGAGCCTCACAAACTCTGGATGACTGGTTTAAGAGTCACTCGGCCTGGAAACTACCAGAGGCATGATTCACCATAAAGAAGAGCATTTTCATTTCCAGTTCATTTCCATACCTATATTGCTGGGACTTAACAGTGGTGAGACAATTACCACTTTACTATCCATACGGAGAGCATATTGAAATTAACAAAAATGCTTGTCTTAAGGGTACATATGCACACATTTTACCTGCCTCAGAAAGGAAAAAAAAATCCACATCATTTCTCAGAGGTGTTTCAAGAGCCTGCTAAACATGAAAGATATGTGGAAAAGGCTTCTACAAAATTACATACAGCAATACTGCATAGTGTGTGTCAAACATTATCTACCCTTCATATACAGTTCTCAATCAATCACAAAGACAAGCACCAGTAAGTCAATCTGGTGGTTAAACAAGATGATGCTCGCTTTCATGGCTCATTGCAAGCCTGACATTCCTCTGATGACAACACTTCTTAATATCACATCATGACTCTTGCTGCATTTCCACCCGTTTGGAAAACACTACTCACTGCCACCACCCTCACTCCCAAAAGGAGTGAATCAAACAAACAATAAATCAATCTGCAACCCTTACCACATTCTGACTTTCTGCTGAGTGCCATCATTAGGATGGTTTATTTGCTCACCGAGCGGTTTCTAAAAGCAGGGCCTAGCGGAGGGCTGTGTTCTCTGGGGTGGCTGCTGATGTCACTGTCCTCCAGCAGTAAGAGCCTCTCTCCTCTCACTCAGCTGTTTATTTGGAAGACATTACTGCTGCCCAACTTGGACCTTCTACATACTCTGCTGGTGTAGGAGCAAATCAATGATCTAATTACTAGCCAAACTGAAGTCCATCATAGGAGCAAAGCCATTTCTACTGGTTTAGTTGCTGGCTTACAAAGAGAAACAAGATTTAGTTCATAGTGCACTCATACACATCAGGTGTGTCAGCAGGGCTGGGCTGGATCTCTTTTATGGAGGTTTTTTTGTGAAAGCACCATCCCTACTGTATCATCCCGGTATTGATTTCGAGCTATTCGGTCATAGACATCTCGATACTTCATTTTGTCCATATCACCCAGCACTGTGTTAGGGTGTCTTGCTGTGAGAGCCGATTCTGAGCACCAAAAGGTCACAGGCTGAGCCACTGCAACCGACATGAGTCCAATTACAGCATGTGGACAAAATAATTTAAACACCATATGAAAAGGGACTTGGGTTTTTGAAAAATAATTGAACATTTACAGAAAGATCTGGAGCACCAAGTGTCAAGATTTCTACCTCGTTTATACATCAAAAGCTGTTACTGAATGCTTCCCTCTGTCTACAGTGAATTCAAGATTTATACTTCATCATTTCAAGACAATGGAAGCCATCCTGAAGGCAAAATGACCTCATTAGTCCATCATTTTAATATACTGTCAGGTGTTTCTGTCATTAAGTCTGCTCCTTGTAAATCATGTGCTGACTCACTTTTGATAAGATCAAAATGAAATTAACTTCGCTTGCAAATACTTGTACACAGACAACACAAAGACTAAGTCACTACCAAGTCATGCAATAAAAGCAACCTTTTTTTTTTTTTAGTCTCCATGTCTCAGACATACCAACAGTGCACATGTGGTCAGACTGGTTATAGCTAGTACTTAAAGGCACATATCTTTAAGATCCAACTAAATTTGTTCCAGAAGGCCTCAATCTAAATGAGGGTTTGTTTTTTGACTTGGATATACACACTTGGTAATTCTGTGTTCTGTGTAAATTCTGAGAGGAGCTGCCTAGCACTGCCATGAGTACTATTATCAAACAGAAAAAGACTGGACATGGTAAGGGCATGGCTAGGATATTCAAAGTGAGAACACGTCTGCTAGAGCTGTCGCAGGTTTGGGGTCTATTTATAAAGGTCTGGAGGTGGAGGAAAAAATACCTACCAAATGGCAGTGACTTAATTCATTTGAATGGTTCATGTGTGGTGAACTCTGAGGGCCAGATTTAGCTTAGCTGGAAACTCCCGCTGATGATATAACTTTGAACAGCCTGAGAGGGGTTGGAAAATAAATGAACTCATCATCCATGCATTTGATTAGCCTAAATATATTATGGCTGACCTTGATGAAACTGTACGCAAGAAATAAGCAGGCAGATACACCTGAAAATGAAGGTGTATTTCTCTGTTTGGCTACATCACTATATATACAGTACATATGGCCCCTGGACATACCAAGATATACCAATGAACAACAGAGCGGGAGTTTTTACAGTGCATAGCCAACTCCGAAGTTGCAGCATCTAACCGCCAGTGAGCTTGACAACACAATCTAGGAGAATCCATTCAAAGCCTGGCAAGTGAGGCAATTCTTACCCTCTTAAAAAAAAAAGACATAATTTTAACAAGCTAGCCACTGTCTGTCACTCACAACCACAAGGCATTGACATGGACTGATGTCATTGTTCCAGGCCCCAATCTGAGAAATATCAACACCAATAAAGTCAAACTATGTTGCTTTTAGGATGGGGAAAAAAGAAAAAAAAAAAAAGTTTCTGCTGATGTGAGCTATTTTATTTAGTATGTGCTGGACAGTTTTCTACCACAATGAATTTGGAAATGAAAATAGACTAGTCTTTTCTCACATCATGTTAGAGATATAAAAAAAAAACCTGATGATAGCACAATTTATAAGTAATTTTAGCACCCCCCAACAATTGACTTTCTTTCTTTATTGTGTTTGGTGAGTAAGATCAACTGGAACAATCTACTGTTTGGATTGTTAGATGCCATAATACAGAGCTTGAGAACTACAGTAGTCAGCCTGCTCACTCAGTTCTGCATCACAGTCCATTTTGATCCACTTGAAGCAGAGAGGGGAGCAACTGGGGGCTTTGGGTTCATGTCTAACCCTCTGAAAAGGGTCATCTTCCCAATTGACCTTAGTGGGAATTGTTACCTGAAAAGGAAATGACTGAAACCACCACTGCGCTTGGGTCATGAGCTAGGCTTGAGCAGCCAAACTACAAAGAGCTTAATCTATTTATAGCAAAACACTGCTACAGTACAGTGATCAGGGGGGAAAAAGGAACCCTACAAGACGGAAAGACAGTCGGACGCCAAGGTTACGTGCCAATTGTCAGGATCAACAAAGAGTCTTGCCTTTCCCTCGCTTTATAACTTAAATCCATTTTCCTGCCTCTCTGAAAGCATTAAACTATCCCCTTACTTTTTACATTGTCGATTTTGTCATTTAATACAAGCAAGAAATGCAGCACCTACAAAGCTGTCCAAAGCAATAACCCAAGTAATTTAAGTACAAGTCTGAAGGAAAAACATTCCAGTGATTTTTCTTCCGTATGCAGAAAACATTCATTGAGCCTCAGTGTCTCATATTAAGTCACGCCGTGCCTTAACGAACTGTATTTTACACATTGTATATTTCAGTGTAGACATAAGGCCTTACATAAGGATATAAAACGTAAGAACACATCAGCTATATTCTGCACATACCAAGTTAAATACCAATGTGAGTAAAGGCTGAGTGGCATAGCCTAAAGAGATAGAGTGGAACATCATCGTTTCAAAGAACATACTGTGGGTTATAACACACCGAGTTAAATTTGATATCCTAATAAAAGCACATTACACAGTAAGCATGACCACACTGATTTCTTGCTTGAAACGTTGCGAAATAAGAAAAGACAACATTTTAAAGATTTTAACTGCATTTTTACTGGACTAGAACATGGGGCCAAAGCAAGCCAGACAAACCCCAAGAACAATTACAACACATCCTTTCAACACAGCAACACTCACACTGTAGTAGCTTAAACTTTTAAACTGTTGCAAATGAACAAATATCACATTTCAGTTAAAACAGTCAATTCGATACTCTTTTAGTGGTGCTCATATACTTGCGTGTGTATCTTGCTCGCTGCTGGTGCTATGCTGCATTCACGTCATGTGGAGTCATTATTGCTTCAGTTTGAAAGTGTAAATATAACTGACAACTGTGACATTTCATACTTTGAACCTCCGGCACTGGTGGATTTGCTGTTAAATCTACTGCTTGTCCTGACACACTTCCACAATTTGTGATGCAATTGCGATCCCAAATTCCTGCATATCATACTTGTAATTACTGCTAGGAGGTTCATGTTAAGAGTTTTTACCCAGTCGGCTGCTTGTATTTACAGATCATCAAACAAGTAGTCAGTTTGCAGTGAACTTACACTGGGCTCTCATATTTAACACCACAATATATACAAGTAACAGGTGATCGATAGACACTTGATGTAGGATGGTCCCAATGCACTGTGAGTGTTACTGTACTGAAAGGACATGTTATTATCGTGTTTTGGATTCAAATGTCAGAGAATACCTGTTGGTTTTGTGTGTGTGTGTGTGTGTATTTGACACCGATGGCAAACTGGCGGTGTGAAAGCTTTGCAGTGAAATAAGTGATGAAATTTTGAGTTCAATAAATTGTCATGATGGTAAAAACTAGGAAAATAATGTGCAGGATGAAAATAAATGAAGTATCCTTTAACGCCTTACCATACATTGTGCAATTTCAGATGTTTAAAAAGACTTCAAGGACCTACAGAAAGCCTTACCAGAAAAAACATGGCATTTTAATGATATGGACATTCAGTTCCATACTATGAGTAGAGGTCTTTATGGATTCATATGCTGAATCATAATCTCCCTTACTAAGAACACACAATAACATTGACAACATTGTTTTTTTATAACATGCGATGAATAAATGAATGAAAACCTTTATTGCACCTAGGGTAATTCTGAATATGATATGATTCCAGTATGATTAAAATTACAGTAGACCAACCAGTGACCCCACAAAAATTACTCTATGAAGCATAGGCATAATAAACCTAAATTCAACCAAAAATAAAATCTGCCATAAATAATATTTAAATAAATTAATCAATATTTTAAAAAAATACTCACAAAGACAAATCGATATATAAAAAAAAATACTCTCTGAGACTGAATAGAAAAGAATAATGCTCATATCTGTGGTTTATTCTGGGCATTGTTTCAGCAAAAACTGATCTTTTCCAGGCATACTTGTACTATAACTCTAAGACGTCAGTGATATCAGCCCTGCAGGACACACCAGTGCAGTGACTCTCACCTATAGCATGGCTGGTGGGATGCCCCAGAGACCTCTAAATCAGGCTTGGGGAACCCTGGAACGCGCCCAGCAGTGAGCAGGCAACTTCTTTTCAAGTCCTACCGCAGTTTCAGAATCTATGTCGATGAGGTATATTCTCATTTTTCAACCTGTCTAATACTTTAAGGAACCACGAGCTGTCCCATAAGTCACCGTGAGGGGATGGTGACATGACACACAGTGCGGACTGATGATGGGAGTCAAACAAAGAGGGGAGTGGGAGACAAGATGGAGGGGCGACAAAGTAGACAAAAAAGGAAAGAAACAGAGGGAGGTACAGAAGAGCCACAGAAGGCCAGAGGGCCTTCAGGCCCTGTTAATCACTGTCTGGTGTCAGTGGGCCTTGTGAACTTCAAGCCTGGCTGTAAATTTGGAGAGAGATCCAGTAGAGACTGTGAGGTTCTGGGAATGGTCCATAAGGAGATCCCTGTCTACAGACTATCTATCATGCATACGGTTGCCCCCAGGGACCAATTACATCGCATGTGACTTGAGTATTCTCTGAAATAAAGACCAAAAAGTGTACGTATTAGGTATTATTTGTCTGATATCATGTTAAGGTGTTTGACTATAGAGGGCAGGTGGAATTACATGAGGACTCTTGCAAACATGCAAGCTTTGAGTTTCAACAGATGGAGCCGATTACAAGACCCACAGGCGACAAAGGAGAGATACATTGGGCCATTACAGAAATAGAGAGTTCCCGCCAAACTCATAGTGAAATGTACTTTGGGGACTAAGACACAGGAATAGTGAAAGGCAATTTTTAATCGGGGCCAAAGCTCATTTGCCCTTTTGCTCACATGTAGTGGAGCCGATGTGATTCTCAGTTACAGTTCTCCCATCCCCTGTTCAGGTTCATATTATTGGAAACACTGACGCAAGCTGAAAAAAAAAAAAAAGACAAGAAAAACATACCGGTCACAGCATTAAAGCAATGATCCGTCCCTAGTTCAATAAGGTAAGAGGAGAGCAGGCTAAAACAATCAGCTTTGCCTCTCTCTTTCTGTCTCTGTCTCTTCCCCTCTCTCATCAGTGTCAACCAAAATCAGCCAAACATCTGCCACTCCTTCCCAGCAGAAGGGAGGCTCATTTGTTTCCAAGATCATTCGATTATACAACCTCTGGAGTTGTTTGGGTACATCTGCTCAGACAGGATATTACAATGACTTCTTTCCCAATGTGAAACTGGTCATCAGAATAAAAACAGACAATGAGCAAAGGCTGTCTGTATTGTGGGTGTCTGAGGCGCCTCCAGAACAAATATGAATGATTGGCTAGAGGTTTCTCACAGGAATATCAAGTCAATCAGACGATCAGTCACACTTAAGGAGAACCAATATATTCATTATGACTTTGTGTCTGACATGGTCCATTCATTTTATAAAACCAATCGCACTGTTGCACTCCACACTAGATATCAGCGACTCCATCTGTCGTCTATCTCTCACATGCAATTCGTCCAGGCCCGTGCTTTTTAGCATCAAACACAAATCATGGTCTTGAGAAAGGTTACATATTGACCGAAACATTGGCCAAATAAATCAATGCAGTGGTGATATTGTGCATGTAGAAATTCTAATCATGACTGGGTTTTTCAAGCAGACTGACTGACTGATCCTGCACCACAGAAAAGACTGCAAGTAGTGTGTGTGATGCTCTTTATGAATTTCAAGCACCATGTCATCACTTTCAACTGAAGAAAAGGAGTTGCTCTACCTTGTAAATGCTGAAAGAATGAATGAAAAAAAGAAAGAATGAAAGAATGGAGTCACTCAAAATAAAGTCCAAGGCTATTAATACAAAGTTATTTGTTTTGAGTGACAGAATTATTCAGACAATATAATCTTTTGTTACTTTGTTTAACTGAGGTTGATCTCACCTTGTTTAAAAAAAAAAAAAAAAAAACTGCAGATATCTCTCACTAATGAGTACAATGTCAATACAACTGAATTTCTGGTTCTTGTATGGTGTCCTAGTTCACTTAGGCCAAACTGCCAATCAGAAAACTCTCTCCCTCCACCGCAATACGCTGCCAGTTCAAATCGCTGAATCAGCCGGGAAGCTGCTGAGGAGCATCAATTGGGTGTACTCTGTGCAGGACACAGCACACAGACTAAAGGAGACCTCCGGCCACAGATGGCCCTTGACAGCCAGACAGAAGCCGAGGAGTGACCATCGGCTTGATGTGTCAGACGCTTAAAGTGACATTTGGCCTCGATGAACTAGACCTTGAAGGAGAAATACCAGGTCTGTGTGACAGCCTGGATGCTGAATGCAGGTTTTCCTTGCTTGCTAATAAAGCCCATTCTTGTTATGACGATAAGTAACAGAGGAAAAAGCTTTGGGCTGGTAGATTAACACACATTCTGGAGTACTACTGGTAGCAGAAGTAGTTGTAGTGCTAATCATAGTACTAGTAATGGTGGTAATATATCCAACGTGTGATATATGGAACCGTGAGTACATACATTTTTTACCTTGAGTGGCCCTAGCAGGAATAGAACAGAAAGTTACTCTACTCCCATGTTCTACCCATTGCACTTTAATGTACTACAGTAACTGGACTCACTAGAGAAAGGCTATACTCAGAGAATGACACCTCACCTGTGAAACCAGGCAGACTGACAACATCCTCATACCATTCTCTCCCCAATGAGAAGGACTAGTCCAACTTGCTGCAAAAAAAAAAAATTCTGAAGAAAAAAAATCTGAACAAGGAATGGCTGAAACTCCAAAAGGACAAGAAAACATGGAGTCTTGTGTGTCTGCAGCAAACAGCGTCCTGCGTCTGTGAAATAACACTCTCAGGTCTTGGCCCACTCACTGCTATGGTCTTCTGAGAGCAATGCATTAACGGATCTGATTGTTCTGTGGTTGACAGATGATCATCCCCAAGTCTTCTTGTCTCAAGTACCACTCTGGAGAGAAACAGTCTAGAGCAATGCACTCCATTTCAAACAATCCATTGTACCTGTGACAGAAGCTATTTATGGGCTGAGGAGAGGCAGTTAGCCAACAATAATTCAAAGCGCCATTAGTGCAGAGAAGATTTGATTCCACAGCACAGTGCTCTGACAGTGTCTTCAATGCATTAAAGCAGCACTGGGAACCAGTTTGCTCTCCCCTGTGAGGAGTATGACATGAATCCCAACAGGGTTTAACTAAAAAAATAACAATAATCAGCTAAACATGGTCAAGACCTCAGTACATGGTGCGTTGCAACCATATGTGTGTGTTTGGTATTAATGCTGGCAGTGTTGGTGGGGAAGCAGGATTACTATCCAGCAAGTCACATAACTGAGTCATTCCACTGTGGAACAAGTATGTCTGATTAACTTGGTATGCAACGTGTCTGGAATTTTATGAACCAAAATGCACAGACACGCACACCCAACACACCAACACACAAGCAAATAACTTTACCATTATGTTGATCAAGCTCGTTGCCAATTTCCTGGCCCATTGTCTTCTGCCGGCTGATGACTTCTGCTAGTGCGTCCAAACCAGCATCCTGGGCTGAAAGACAGAGGAGAGGATACCTCTTTACTATACATCTGAACAAAAGACAGAAAGAGAAAAGAGAAAGAAGCAAGAAGCAAGATTGAACACTGCAAGAGAAAACAACATTTGGTGTGACCAGCACTACACGTATGTGCACAAGAATGTGTGTCAAATTTAGCAGTGGGGTAGGAAAAACAATAAAGACATGCTACAATCCCTTTTCAATAAACCAATTGTAAGGAGGGAGCAATTTACTGCACTTGTGATTTCACAGGGCAACCATTTGGGGAATAGGAATGACAGGCTATTGGGGTCCAGCTCAGTGGATACAGTGCCACATGTGAGTCATTCAGTACTTTACCCCACTCAGCCTTACTCCTGTTATTACAACTGCACCAGGCCAGGGTGGAGAGGCGAAACAGTGAGGCTGATCGGCAAGAAACATTTAAATAACTGAGAAGAGAAGAGAAGAGAAGAGAAGAGAAGAGAAGAGAAGAGAAGAGAAGAGAAGAAAAGAGAAGAGAAGAGAAGAGAAGAGAAGGCCTCTGTAGGTCTCTATGTTTGACACACTCACTGCCACAGGAATTTGTTATGACCGCAGGTTCAGGCGCTCACCATTACCCAGCTCCACCAGAAATACCACTGGGGAATAAAAACCTCTATGTGGTTTGGTTTCTCTGTCTTAACAGGAATCTCTCATCCCAGATTGACAATAGCCAGAGCTGTAATGGAGACGTAGCAGAGAAGTGTCATATGGAGTCAGGTGAACTGCTGTCTGGGTGTCCGGGCCATGTGGGAGCCATTCAGGAAACAGGAAAAGCAACGAGGGGTCAGCTTATAACGGCTAGATATAAATTATGTCACCTTCCAAGTGCGTACATTGTTATGGTCAGTACCATGCGGTCAGTGTCCTGTTGTATTATCTTTTTGTTGCACCTTCCAAACTATATAACCACTATTATTTGACTGTGTTTAGTTAGTACCCTTCACATATAGATATATACAGTTCATGCATACAAAAATACATACATACAAACAAAGTGATGTTATACACATAAATTTGCCTTTTGATACTGCATGTAGTGCAGACCCCAACCAAGGATATCTGGTATTTGCCTGATGTGACTGACATGCAATTTTACTCAACTCCTCCTGAGCTCGGGACCAAACTTTGGTCCTTTATGATGGGAGTGTAACTTTAATGATACTCTGCACAGCTCCTTTAACTCTGCATAATCCTGGCCAGTTTTTTCAGTCAAGTGTGCTGACCTTCAATGATGCGCTGCTGTTGCTGTTTGATCTCTCCGAAACTCAGACCCTTGGTCTCCTCAGATTCATTGATCAGCCAGGGGTTAGTCGTCCCACCTCCACTTGCTCCCGCTCCTCTATCCATCAGTGTTGACCTGTAAAATGTCGGCTTATAAGTGCTCGATTTCCAAAACCTTTCACTGTATTTCTTCAACTCAGGAGTTCTTTGGAAATCATCACATGGACAAGATGGCCATCACAAGAAATGGGAATTTGTTGTGTAAATGTGTCAGTTTTCATCAGTTGCTGTTAGCAATAATTCAACCCAAAAACAGTGTATCAACTGTTGAAGCATCAGCGAAAAATAACACACACTCCACACACAATAGTATCAGATGGTATGTATGGAGCAAAAGTGCCCCTTTTGTCTGTCAATCATCATCCCAGCACACAAGTCTGAAACACTCATCATGCATCAGTGACTTTTGGCTACATAAGTAAACACAGGCAGTATGCCTGGTTGGGATATGAGCACAATGCACATGTGTACAGTCCCTGCAGCAATCACATCTGTACCACGCATGTTCCTTTTCAAATATCTATACTGTAAGCTTTTGGACATTTATGACAACACATAACATCACAAAAGCCTTTTAGATCAGGCACAAGGTATTTATTTACACATTTTGCCGTTTCTTTTAAGTATTTTTGGAAGTTGAGAAAATGCCAGGTTAGCTTATTCAGCATGTACACAGTGTATGTTAATCTGGCACAGGCCTGTAGGTTGTTGTGGGGGTTTTGCTCTAGCATAGTGACAGACCAGAGAGCCTTGTTGTTGTACTGTGCTAAACACTGCTGTGTGGTTTCGAGCTTTTCTTCTGTTAATGGCTTAAAGCTGTGTCTCAGACCCCCGGAGCTGTCTTGTGGTGATGGGTTCAGGGTCTCTGTGTGAGGCTGGATTTAACCATGTCTGCTGAGAGCAAGTCGTCTGCTGGTCAAGCCCAGGAGAAGTGACCAGAGCCACATGTAAGCCCATGTATGACTCAGGAAATGACAATACTGAGACAGCTGTAACTGAATGTTGTGGTTTTCCTGTCCAACTAAAATATTTCAGTCTCTCACTGACTTATTTGAACCTGCATATTCAAATGCAGAAAAAAAACACAACTTCTTAAAGTGATGGAAGGGCATGAACTGTAACTTTAATCAGTGTGAAACCTAACAGTAATGGGTCAAAGTTTTGGTTTATCTCTTCTTTTGTATGACCAAATGTCTATGCGTAGATCCAGTTTCTGTGCACTTATTTCGTTATGCAATGACTATTTAAAGCTGCTCTTGATGTGGTCAGTAAAGCCTTACGAGACCATTTGCAGTTGCGTCTCCTTGCCATGGCCAGAGGCTGATACCATCAGGAGAGTAGGTGAGACAAAGCATTTGACATAATCTCTCTGACATGTTTGATTACTATGTGACTGTGTGGCAGCCCTCCACTTCCTTCATGCTGGTGCCCAGTGTGTGAAGATCCAATTAACCAGTCAGTGGGAGCGCCAAAATCAGTCAGGCACATCTCTTGGCAGCTACAAAACACTAGACTGCCGCCGGTGGGGCCTGAACACCAAGGCCCTGACTGAGTGACTTGGACAGGAGAGATTTAACTAATTACAACTATTTCCAGGGCAATCAAATATAAAGGAGAGGTTACTGAGTAGTGGAGGAGAGGTGGGTCCAAAAGGTGACAGGGTGAACTAAGCCTTCAAATCAAGGCGCCATGTTCTCTTTTGCCTTGTCTGAAATAGAGATGCTTAAAGCACACTGTTTGAGGGACAGATTCAACCCCTCGGCAACCCCCAGTCCCTTTCCTTTAGCTGTCACTAAAAAAAAAAAAAAAAAAAAATGACCGGCTTAGGCTGCCCAAGCATGGCCAATCCACCCCCTCCCATATTCTGTCCACAAAGACCACACAGTGGGAAGGGGTGCTACTCACAATCCCAACTTGCCCACCACACATCACTGTTAAAATTCGGTCTCATTGAGCAAACTGTACAACCACATGATTGTGGTTTGCCAATTTGATTTTTTTTTTTTTTTTTTTTACAGCTTCTTTAATGTGTGGTCTATACAAGATTAAAGCCTGTTTAAAGCACTGCTAAGTAGCTCAATCCCAACATGAAAGCCTGCGGAAGATATCAAAAGGAAACTGTCTCAGATTGAGCTTTAAATAAAACTGCGCCTCCCATCTCATAATGTGCTGCAAAGAAATTCAATCGTTCTGTAGTTCCTGCGCAGTGAAAATGTCAGGGTAACAAAGGTGTGCCCGCTGAAAAACACCCTCATTCACAAAACACACAAGAAAAGATGAAAGAAGTCAACAACACTAATTCCTTTTTCTGTCCCACACTACTTCCTCTTTCTGTCCAAATAAATATCACCTGGGCCTTGGAAGGTCCGACCTTACACAAAGTAATGACTGCCTGTTATAAAAATTTTCCTAAGATGTCACATCGATTTGAAATCATTTGCTGAGGGGGATATAAGTTGTGGCATCCGGTCCTACCATTATTAGAAAAAGTGCTCAGCGGAGAGCTCTAAACTGTAAACTCATTCTTTTCAACCTTGTTAATCAAGCACACTCAATATATGTATGTATGTGTGTGTGTGTGTGTGTGTGATTACAGGAGGTGCCAAACGTGTGATCACCAGTGCGAGGCGAGCAAAGCTCTTAATGAAAAAGAATTAGAAAAAAAGTCAACTGCCCCGCTAAAATGGCAGACAGACTTCCTTCCAACTGATAGCAGAGGGAGAGGTCAAGGTGCATGGGTCAAACCGGATGTCCAAAGATTTTGCACAAAAAGTTAGTGACCGGTGACTTATCCTCAAAGGGGAGCACAGAGCCTGCAACCCCCCTGGTCTGGGACATAGTTAAGAGGGTGAGGATTCATTATTTTTAATTGGACAACTGGCGCCAGATATTACGAAAAACGGCTTCAGAGAAAAATCACAAAATGAAAGTTAGGGTCTTGTGACTGAGATGGGCATGGAAGTGGTACTCTTATCACCAAGGGATGATGTTGAGTTTGGCTCTACTGACACTGACCTGCAGAGACAGAAATAGATTCAGTGTGGACAAATACTCCCATGATTTGTTGAACTAATTAAGCAACAATTTTGCTCTCCCAACTTTTTTTTTTTCCAAAACCATAGAGCCCCAAGAAAGCCGCCACTTATGACAATGATGTTGTGAGTGGGCTATTAAGGGCAGCAGTGTGGTCTTGTGGTTAAAGAAACAATCCGTCAAACAGATGGCGTGTTCAAACCCTGCATCAATAAATATCCACCCCGCTGCGGTGTTCTTGAGCATGTCACTGAATACCGACTGGCTGGGAAATGTCAAAAAAAATGATTTCCCCTTAGGCGATTAATTAAGTATCGCATTACACATACATACTCGAAGCCTCCCAAATCTTCCATATTTGCATCCAGTGGCCTACTGGAGGTAGATGTAGCTCAAGTCTTGTAGCATGAGCCAGCCCTTAATATTAAGCAATGCTTTATGAGATTTGTAAAACATTTTTTTTTTCATCTTTTGCACTTATTAGACATTCTGGACAACATCAGCCCACTTTTTAATACCTTGAAGGATCAGGCTCTGTGATATCGCCCCTGAAGGTGGCATTGAGGTGCTTCTCCCTGGTGACCAAGTCATCGATTAAGTTCTGCCTCCTATCAGCCTCTGACTGCATTCTGATGAGGCCAAGTTAAGGTCAGGATAACACTTCAGTAACAGTGGAAGGGTGATGCTGCCAACACTGATCTAAGGTGAGTTTGGTATGAATCTGTTAACAGTCAAAGTTTGTTGAAGGGGAACGCTTCAATGGAAAGGGTGCAACTTTCAAAAGACTCTCATGCCCTCTATAGGAACAAAATTGTCACTACAACCTAAGGCTAGTTACTGCAGTAAAATCTTGTAGTGCACTATGTAATCCAGTCTCATGACTTTCAGGACTTGTGATGTGGTCAGAGGAAGGATACATGCGTCGAGATGATGATGATCGCAGCAAACTCTCTCTGAGCTGGGCAATGTTCTGCTTCAGTTTCTGCAGCGACGCACGAAGGGTCATATTGATCTAAGAAGACAGAACAAAAACAAGAAAAAGAAAAAGAAATCCACACCAGTTGTTCTTGAGTCAGTGGAATAACATGTTACTTATAGCAGCTTAATTGTGGATGTAACTGCGGACAATATCCTTACCTTTGCAGGGTTCCCCCCGGTTCTCTGTTGCCTGTTCCGCTCATGGATGTTCTCTGCTATTTCTTGCGCCAGGCGACATGTGGCATCATAATTCTGTAACCTGTAGGATAATTTAGAATAATTATAGAATAATAAGACTAGAATGATTTTTGGATTAGATTTATCATGACAGTTGACTTGGCATTTTCATCCCCACATAAAGATAGCACTGTCACAGAAAAAAAAACACGTCAACATGTTAGCTTATTGACAATAGATCTGATCAGAATCAGAAATACTTTACTGATCCCAGAGGAGATTCAAGCAAAAGTTAAATTAAAAGACACAGAAAAGGAAATACAAAATAGAAAAAATATGCGCATTGCAGTAATCCTACTTTGTGCATAAATCCTAATATGTACCCAAAAAAGGATGCATTATATAACAATAAAAATATCTGCTTTAATTCTACAATAACATTACAACAATACATACGGAAATATGTACACAATATCTCAGTAACAACAATTAAAAACTTCATCATGTCTTCAAACCACATTGAACAACGCTGACACTATCTGATTTTGGATCATTTTAGCTGTTTCTGACCGAAATATATGTGCTGTGGTGATTTCTAGTATCATGCCAAGTGTCTTAAATCACAGCTCGTCATGTTTAACTTCAGTTCCCCGTTCCATCAAGCCTGACAGTCATCATGTGACATTTTTGGCTTTGGCTTTTCCTGATGCTAACATTACAAAGCTCCTATCTGGTCGGCGCACAGGAGGGTCTCAAACACTAAAAAAAACTTCAGAGAGAGTCAAATAAAATAGTTTTTGTTGGAAATGGAGTCAGAATATCAGGGTGCTGTTAGCTTGTTTATCGCAGGTGTGCAGACAGGAAGAGCTAGCAAATTAGCTAGCATGATAAATACTGCGGCTGTCCCGGTTTAGCTGAGTAACTATTTGGTCGCATTAATTATCCAATATCCATTATCGAGGCTCTGGACCGGGTGACTTACCACGGATCTTGAGACATTGTGGACAGAAACGGCTACGATAAAAACCCAGTTTGAACCATGGAAACTTCTCTGCTAATGATCAGCAAACTGCTTCTTGTTTGGGTGTGACGTCAGTACGGCAAGCTGCGAGGAACAAGTCGAGCCAGCATTAAAAACATTATGACAGGTACAGTTAACTCATCAACACATGTTTATCCTCTGCATTCATTCATTCGTTTATTTACGATAATTTTTTACCTTCTTTTACATAAAAAAAATACCTTATAATATAGGTTTCTATTGGACATGGCAGGCAACAACCTGATCAACGTTATACAATGGAGGGACTTGTGAGCAAATTACCATAAATAAATGCTTTTTTTGCTGATTTATGATGTTGGCTCAAGGTGGTAGGTGTTCACCATATTATAATGATCACTGTGAGGTCATAGTTCAGTCTCCTGTTTGTTTACCACCGTGTCACTGCCTCAGAGGAATAATCAGCTCCTGTAACCTGCTCACGTCAAAATGCCACTTATTCTTAAAAACTGAGAGGATCTTGACTCTGAGGATGGCTAAGGGCTCATGCCACTTTCTGTCCCTGCTTAATTAAGGTGAAAAGGAGGTGGCTTGGTAGGAGAAAGACTGCGGGGCATCTGTCTTCTAATGATATAAATAAACAATTAATGAAACACTCCACTCCAGAGCATTAAGTCTTTTTATGTTTTTTTTTTTTTCCTCCCAAGATCAAGAACTTAATTGTCATTCTGCAGGTACAACATAACAGCAGTTGCCAGTCTCAAATGGTGCATTTATCCTTTTGGAACGGTTTTATGCTGTCAAGACATTTAAAATTAGATGGATGTTGAATGGATTCAGTCCCAGACTGTTGCGTAGAGTCTGGGCCTTAGTCAAGTGAGCTAACAGGATGCTTACTGATCTCAGCATTTTTAAAAATACATAATGGATATCAAAGTTAGAACATCATTAAGTTGTTCTTAGTGTGAAAAATGAAGTACAAAAAAGGAAATAAATGTTTAACACCAAAGTTTTCGATAGCACACCAACACCTGTAATGGTATTGTATTTAAATGCAAGGGGACAGAAAATGATGCAGCAAAACAAAAAATGTATACTCACTCATCTGATCCCAAAGGTCCATGACATCTGATCTCATTTAACAAGTGACCTGACATGACCCCTACCCTCATGACACCACCATCTCACCAAGCCAGTCACCTTCCAAAAAGTGCAAACTCACTAAAAGTAAGATTAGCAACAACAAACCTGGAGAAGACACCATAGACACAACAAAGATCAAAGAAGCACCTATGACCAACCTACGTCACCTCTGTAACCTTTTAACTTCCTATGTCACCAGTGACCTCTTCACCTCACTCAAAACCACACCGCAAAAAATCTCTACCTTTAGTCAATTAGCCTTAGTCTTCAAATCTTGATTTTCCTTAAAATGTGGGGGGAAAAAAATGACAGTGGGATGAGATAATCCCACGTTTCCAGCGCTGATCAACTTGTGTCCAGAATTTTCTTGGATCAAATATTATTTTCTTGACCTCAATGGGCCTCCGTAATCTGCCTTATTCTGCTGTGTTTCAACATATTCATACTCATTCCCAGAAGATTATTGGTCAGAATACTGTTGTCATGTCTCACCAGCCACATGGAATCAATGGACATCCTGAAATTTCACCCACACAGTTTAAGGAAACAACAACAACAGCAACCAACTAATGGATTTTCAGCCTCAAAACCCCCAGTCCACCCAGTTCATGACCAAGAGCTTTCTTATTTATTCAAATCAAAGCAGAAGTTATTGTCCATTTAAATATACGTATTTGATACTGTCCACTCAGACAACTCAGGGTTTGCGAATGAATCCCAATTCCCAACATCCATCATTTTCTACCCAGATCCTTTCCACCTGTATTCAGTAAATAAACAATGTTACAATATGTGGCAAAAAGAAATTAACACCAAAACAACATGTCCTGATCAATAAGATCCCATAAAGCACTAGAAAACCCAGTCACCTTTTACTATTTAAACAACAAAGCAGCAGTAGCAAAGCCAAATCCGCCAGAGTAAAATCTCACCACAGTATGTTATCGATCAAACACACCACCCAGTTTCACAGAGGAAATATCAGACTCACCCTTCTGCGCTTGGCATGGCACATCACTTTGAACGGCCATCAAAGTTCACCTGCCAAACATCAGACGTCTTTTTTGAACATCCCCCAGCACGGCTAACTGCTGATCATCACGTATGGCTGCACACAATTTAGAACAAAGCAATAACAATGGGCCGCAGACTCCCATTCTCCACCAAAGACTGGTACATCTATAGTATAGCAGAAATCAAACCCATCACACTGTCATCACACAGTAACACTGAAACAGAGCAGTGAGCAGAGCTTTGATCGTTCATCATGGAAGAACAGAATAAAAGACACAAAATGGTAAACTTTTATCTGTTGTGTCCACTGCCAATAGTTGGACTGACCTTATGTGTTCACCCTATTTCATCTGTTTGTCAGTTTGCCTATTAGCAGGATATTTCAGAAAGTTAGCAGTGGATTTGCGTGAATCTTTATTGAATGGTTGGTCGTGCATCAAGGAAAAACTGATTGCACTGCTATTTCAGTTTATTTTCCATGTATCCAAACTAAAGGCGCTTTGGCCATGGTGCATTACTTTAAAGTAAACAAAAGAAAAATGCTATTAAGTTCTGTAGCGT
This sequence comes from Myripristis murdjan, assembly GCF_902150065.1. Lineage (NCBI taxonomy): Eukaryota > Metazoa > Chordata > Actinopteri > Holocentriformes > Holocentridae > Myripristis > Myripristis murdjan. Next base: position 14,651,473 of record NC_043980.1, read on the forward strand.
GAAATGAAACACACATTTACAAATTAAGTTATGCATCCAAACTGCTATTAAACCATTTTAACATCTTTTAAAAATTAAATTGTGCAAAAAGAAGGTGGATAAACTGAGTTTTAAGTGGGTTTGCCTCAAGGAAGAAATCAGCTCCCTGCCAGCCAACAGATCCTGTGGCACCATCAGTTTATGAAACTGTATAATTTCCTATTGACTTTTACAGAAATGGAAGCTATGAGAAACACAGTTCCCTCAAGAGTATTTGAGCTGGTTACAAACCACACTGCCTCTGGAGCACATTTCATAAGAAAATCTAATAGGCTGTAAGCTCAAATGGAGTCTCTCTACTTGACAAATAATGTAATAATAAAGATATCAGTGGTTTTATTCCAATGAAAAACAGAATGACACCAAAAGGTAAACGTAACTTGGGCCCAGATAAATTATTAAATTAAATGATCTGTGATTTCCGTTTTGCATGGCCTTTCTATTTCTGGGAAAAGAGCAGGGTTTGTTATAGCTCCTCTATTATCCAATACACCTGACTTTCTGTTTCACAAACGCTTCTTCTCTTTTTTCTCTCTCTCTGTTTTTGTTTCTGTAGATGTTTATTCTTGCGTACCAGTATGTAACATTCTTGTCATTGCTCCTCACCACCCCGCTGGAGCTTTTGTGGAGTTGCACAATCTTCTTTTGCATAACCTTGTTTACTACAGCTGTCATTGTAGGGGTGTCGGCCTGGTGCGTGTGGACCGCTAGAGTCTCAGTCTTACAGTAACAGGTGTAATCATCATCAGTATCCTTTCAAGCCAAACCTGCATCACTCTCTAAGATAAGACTGATAAGACTCTTATTGATGTCATTTTATGATTCCACATTCAGCCTCTCTCACTCAGTTGTGTTGATATCCTTCTCCAGTGGTGTTTTAATATCTGATGATGATGCTTGCATTAAACTCACTTTCATCCCAGTTTCATTAATGGCTTTTTTTTTTTTTTTTTTTTTTTTTTTTTTAATATTTCTTACATTAAAATAATCAATAGGAAGAAAACAGCATTGTGGAGGGATCATATCTCTCAGTGTTTTGCTCTACAAGATTCTCTTCTCTCTTACAAATCAGCCCTCGTACTAAGGCAATTATTTTTTTTATTCCATTTTCATGTAGTAATTGGTGAATAAATGTGATTTTGATTACATTCTGGTGAATCTGATTATTGTTCAGCCGGGGCTGCACATAGTTTAGTTGAATCAATTCTTTGTTCAAACTGCACTGGTAACACTGCCAAAAACTCTCGGTCTGTCTCCTTTTCCAACTCTTTTCATCTCTAATCATTTAGCAGAACCTTTTATTTAGACAAAAAACACAGTTTATAGTCTGGTAAACTTAACCAGATTAGAAAAGGCTACATCAATGTGACTCTATCTATTGAAGAAACAATGACAACAAAGTCTAATATTCCACTGCTTATCTCATCAGATAGTCAATCATATGCTCTTTCACTCCCCAAAATGAACAATATTCAAAGCACATCTGCAGTGTCACAACTATAAGTAATGCTAGGAAAATCAAGAAGTTGTGCAAATAAAATTAAGTGTTTAACTGCACTTGTTTCCTGACTGTCTGTGGATCTATCCATAAGGCAAGAATAGTCACTTTTTTGCTTGTTTCTGTGTGTAGGAGTACAAATTCTGCCACCATATAGTGATGGAGGACCGCCATGATTATTTTATATTATGGTATTTGTCATAATATCAAGTGACCTTGCCCCAGACAAGAAAATCAGATAAAAACAGTGCCTGAAAAACAGTTACGGGAAGAAGCTTTTGCTTGTGTGTCTGTTATTTCAACCATGCTGTTTATGTTTTCTGTGAATTGTGCTCAACCATTGCATTCATTTCTCTTTGTCATCATGCTATTTGTTTTTATAATTCTTACTTTAATGCAGGGCCAGTGCAGACCTGGCTAAAGGATACATGTTACATCACCTTACAGTTCCAAAAACAGAAGCAAATGTTGTCCCGTCACAGTGATGATTAACACTTCCTTAATGATTAATAACAAGCCGTGACCCGCATCATCTGCCAAGGGTCATGAACTCGAGGATCAAGTTTACATTGGGTATCAGTGGTTAGAATAATTTGTATGTTTACTGTGAGTATCCACAACCCAGGCATGCAGGGGGAGAATTTATAGAAACAAGTGAAATGAAAATGGCAGGCAGGGCAGCCCCAGGAGGAGGAAGTACTGAATTCTTTTGTTTCCCTGAATATGAGGGATGCACATTTGACAGATGAGGATGAGGGAAATGTGCCTCAAGTGGTGTCACAAAAAGCAGTAAAATATTTGCCAAATGAGAGAGCTGTTTAATTAAAAAGCTAAGGAAAGGCTGGCAGGTCACACAGAAAATGAGGGTGCCAACGAGTTCACAGTGGTCATCTTTGTAGTGGTAAATATCTGTCAGTACTTTCCAGTCAATATGCTGACACTCACAGTTTTTACGTACAAGAATATATATGTCATCCCTGCCTTCATGGAAGTCTATATGTAGGATCAAAATCCTGCCCATAATAGTACTTTTCTTCACTCAAGGGGCTAAAGAGTTTGTTTTTCCACTCCATTACATGGGGAGCCCACATATGAGATAAAGAACTTGTAGAGGTTTTCTGTTTCATACCAAAACAATGCCTGTGTTTAGATCAAAACATATACCTGTTGTGTGCAATAATAACCTTTGGCAGAATTCTTGGAAAAGACTCATCTGGCATTTGGATACTACGCATGAAGCCGTTTCACAGAACCACTGGAGGGCGGTTCTCAGAGATCAAGACCAATATCAACTGCATCATTTTCTTTGTATTTGCTGGTGCCCCTATAAGACTGAAAACTGAAGCTAAGAACCCCTGAAAAAAGTGAAAAAGTGAAAAACTGAAACTGCTATATTTATTTAAAGTGCAGCAGCCATGAACGGCATGGGAATGTATTTCTCTATTTTTATGATGACATTTATTTAGCCTATTGTACCAAATGTATGTGTATCTATTTTTGTTTGTGTATGTATGCATGCGCATGTATGTGTGTGTGAAAGGGTGACAAAGTTTAGATACACACATAAACACTCTGTATGTGTGTGCGTGTGTGTATATGTATGTAAAATATAAACCCAGCAGTTAACATGTAGTGTGTCATAGTTCACCCAAATGTCAGTGAGGAGAATTCTTTGAAGGATGCTTGATCAAGTCACGTGTTTGAAATCATTTTAGTCTGTCATGTGATTTGGATATTTTTATTCCAGGTATTTTTATTCTGATTACAGTGACATTTTGGAAGATGTCCATAGATAGGTTACTTATTTCTGAGAAGGAGACACTTCATGTTGCCAGAGTATAGAGACAGAGAAAACAGTGGAATTTTCCACTTGCAACACCTAAAATGACCACAAACAAGCCATACCACTATGATCTGCTCACATGGCCACAGAACACGGCCTTATATAAAACCCCCATGCTCAGGACGGTCAGCTAGTAAACAGTACGACAGACGAGACGCTATATGCTCTAATTTCTTTGACGAATACAAGTTATCATGATCCATGTCCCAAGAATGCCGGAGTTTTCTAACTGTGGGACTATGAATTTAGACTCTATGGACACAACAACTGACCAAGACCTGAGCTCTGCAGCAGGAAGCCGAGGCAGGCAGAGGTCTCACTCCTATTATAGCCCAGAGGATGCAAAGAACTACGGTCTGCAGACTAAGACAGAGGAAAACTTCCTTAGGCCTCGCTCCAGGTATGTTTTCAGTTAAACGTGAGACTTTAAAGGACCTTGAAGGCTCTCTTTTCTTTGCATTGTTTTCACTTGATCATGTGACACTGGTTAAGACTTATGTATGTCATATGGTAGCATGCATTATATATAACACAGGTTTGTAGATTTACATTTCAATACTGTAACAAATTTGGATGATTGACCCTTCCCTGCACAAAGAAAGGGACTGTCAACAAGCAAGCAATACTGAACCAACTGGTCTGCAGGTCCTTCTATAGCTATGAGACATCAGAGCTGTACTCCGACTGTGCAGAGGGAAACTCAAACAGGTCCGGAGTCCCGGAGCCGAGGGCCAGCTCCCTGCAACAGTATGAAGCAACCAAAAAGGACAAGAGGGACGGAGATGGGATGATTATTCGGCTCACCTCCAAGAAGTCCAAGCCTAAATCCAACAGGCAACTGGCCTCCAGAGACCTTAATGGTATTGAAATCACATCTGAAAGGACATAATGTACATTTTATGCTCTCCAAAGGAAAACGATTTTTGGAAATTTCAGACTATGTTTACCCTTCTGGAAAAAAGGATCTACTAATGCATGAACATATGCTGATTTTATATGTCATAACAACCGTTATTATCTTCCTGTGCTCAGGCAGTAGAGGCAGCCTGAAGTCAGTTTCCATGATGACCATCTCAGAGTCAGACAACTGGGAGATCAGCTCCAATTCGGGGATGAAGTATGGACAGTTTGTGGACTGGGAGAAGATTGACCCTGAGGCTGCTGAGAAATACCAGCGACTCCTGAAGAGTGAGCACCAAGAGATGAAGATTATGGGCCGTCAGGGCTTCTGGGCTATGCCCCATACATTGCGGGCAAAAGCGTACTACCACATCATCCATCACATCCACTCCAGGTTAAGATTGTAAATTTTGAATTTAGTCAAATCAATATTTGAAAATGAATTAAAATTAGTTTTATAACTGTGCATTCACATGTTGCGACCCTAGACATGGCAATTTTGAAAATATAACTTTTTCACCATGTTATTTTGTATAAATTTATATTTAGTCATTCAAATGATCTAAATGTGAATTTATTTGTTAGGTGTGCAGCTCCAGACAGAGATGTCTACCAAGAAGTTACCAAGAAGCTCTTTGGAGAACAGAAAGTCAGCACCCACCCTGTCCCGGAATACATGGAGGGTGGAGAAATACCCAGGTACTGGCTATGGGACTATACTGGCTCCTATACCATCCACATGCCACTATATGGAAAATTAGGGTATCAGGAGGGTTAAACACTGAGTCAAATTCATGATAGTGATCACAGCTGGCCAAGTCCAGCCTGCTGATAAATGTTGTGAACCTTGTATTTTCTGGGAAAAGTAACAAAAGCATTCAAAACAAAACACAACAAAAGCATGAAAAGAATAAAACACTCTCTGCTAATAATGTATTGTTAATTGAAAGCTCACTCTGGGAGCACGTTTGCTCAGTGGTTAGCACTGGCGCATCATAGCAAGACGTTCCTGGGATCAAATCCCAGCCAGCCCGGGCCCTTTCTGTGTAGAGTTTGAATGTTCTCCCCGTGTTTGTATGGGCTTCCACCAGGTGCTCTGGCTTCCCCCTGCCATCAAAAGACAGGCCCAATTTGTAGTTTTGATTGATTGCTGATATTTTTACATAAAAGCAAGCATTGAGCAAGACATTTCCTACTCTTTCCACATCCAGATACTGTCTCAACAAAGCGGGCCTGAACTCTGTCAAAAAGATCCTTCTTTGCCTTGGCAAGTACTTCCCAGACATGAACTTCTGTCCCATCCTCCCTGCCTTGGTCTCCCTCATCCTCCACTTCAGCGAGGATGAAGCTGAGTGTTTCTACAGCATTAGTCGACTTATTTCCTACAAAGACCCCAACAAGCGCTACATTGACCAGACCTTCCTCACCTACCGTGCATCTTGTATGACCTTTGGAGACCTGGCTAACAAGTACTGCCGTGGCATCCGCAAGCTGATTGCCAGCTCCGATCAAAACCTTTTTGAGTTTTACTCTGACTGGATCATGTGGATCTTTGCTGACCTTCCCTTCACCTACGCCATCAGAGTGCTGGATGTCTACCTATTGGAGGGCTACAAGGTCCTCTACAGGTTTGTTGATGCTTCTCAATATGTAGGTCAATATGTAAAAACTCTAAACTATGAATGTATAATTTCAAGGCCGTTTCATATGAATGACAAACAGTAAAAACAATACATGTATCCTCTGTAGGGTAGCCCTGGCTTTGCTCAGCCTCTACAAAGTGTCTGTGTCATCGCGGGTGGCAGATGTGGAGGACTTCAGAAGAGATATGAAGAGCTTTGTGCAGAATGTAGCGCGCCACTGCACAGCCGAGAAGCTTCTGGAAAAGGCCTTTATGATCCAAATGGCCACACGGAGAGAGCTCAACCTCCTTTTCAATGCTAACATGGACTCACTCATGCAAAAAGGTGTCCACATCCAACAGAAGAGGTGGGTGTCAAGAAAAGATGTAACAAAGCAATCAGTGAGCGGCGTTTTCTCCAGCAAAACTGGGCCTTAAATTAGTGCATATGTGCAGTTTCACCTGCTGCAGTAGTGGAGGTAAAGCAGAGTAGAGGAGAAATGAACTAGATGAACTAGAAAGAAAATACATTTCTCTACAGTCATTATGGTCTTGTGCAGGTTACCTTAGGCACAAATGGCTGGAGCAGTTATGGCTAATAAGGCTTACATGCCTATCACTCAAACACTGCAATAATGTGATATCGATCCTCACAGCTTAAAACTGTAATTAACTTGATCTACAGTGTTTTTTTTTTTTAATGAGGAATGGCAAAGTTTTGAAAACTGCTGTCATTAATAAAAAAAAAAAGTGTTCACATTTCTCCTATCTGAATCCCATAATTTACATCATATTTGTTGTTTTGTGTTCCTCCAGGCAGGCGGTGCAGATGGTGGACTTCAGCACCTTCAGCTCCAGTGTTGTCACGAGGACAGAGATGAGAGTCGTCTGGGCTTGGATACCTGAGCGCTTTGCCCTGTTCAGTCCCATTAGGCTGTTTAGCACAACTGAACACAACAGAAGCCTGGACTCGTAAGTGACAATTTTTAGTCACTGAAATCCTTCTGACAAAGCATGGGATTGAATTATGGTTACAGATATTGGTTCCTCCCTATATTCCAGGCCCTCATATCTTTCATTCTGGTTTCATGTTTGTCTTTTGTGAATTAGGCCAGTTTTAGTGACCATTAACTACTGAAAGCAGCATCTTCCATCAGTGAAACACTGACCCTCAGGTTCAGTTACAACACAGAAAAAAGACTAGCAACATATTTGATTATGTAGAATAATATCTGAAGTTGAAAGTTGCATCTCCCCACTGCAGTCATTTACCATTCTTTTGTTTATTTCATCAAACATTTACCTCAAAATCACCACATAAATTTTCTTTTCTTTTATTTTCTTATAATGCCAGAGAATTATCATTAAAATGTCAAGTTGTGGCATGTTAGTGAATTATCACATGGGCATGGTTTTCCTCTTTCTTACAAAATGTTTTTTTTTCTCTCTCTCTCTCTCTCTCATAAAGATTCTACTCTCATGTGGAGGGACATGAACCAACGGTCTTAATTCTCAAAACTGTGGATGAAGAGGTAGCTTAATTTTAGATCAGAAATTGTAATCATTGGATACAGCTAATTTTTGTTAACCAGTTCAATGTTTTCCCTTTCTCCCTTGCTAAAGATGATGATGATGATGATGGTGGTGGTGGTAGTACTATATGACTGAAAATGTTTTGTTGCCCATTTTGCAGGTGTGTGGTGCCTTCCTGTCAACAGATGTGATAGAAAGAAGAAAGCATGACTCTGAGGGACTCACATATTTTGGAACTGGGGAGAGTTTTGTTTTCACGGTGAGAGATATTCAGTCATGTTCAATTTAGCTGAAACAAGTCAGTGCACGTCTAAACACTGGGATGTACATTAATGTAACGTGTTGCACATTGTGTGAGTTTCAGGACTCTGAATAAAATTCCAGTGAGCATTGAACAACAAATCTAACTCTTTCAGCTTCGCCCCAGCATGGAGCGCTACCAGCAGACTATGGTCAACATCATGACCAGGAGACTTTCGCCTCAGCAGGTCCGGGTCAGCAGCCGTGTCTCCAATGGTGACAAGTCCCCCATCGCCTCCACCACAGTCAGCACCCTGACCTGTCCAGCTGGGACCCCGCAGGACCCCAGCTACCTAACCATCCCCTTCACTGCCCCCTCAGAGGAACCCCTGTGTGCCAAAGAGCCCAAGAGACCCAAAGAACAAGGACCTTCCATGTTCATAGCAGGCAGTGACAGTCGGCTTGTTATCGGTGAGTTAAGTGAACATCATGCAAATTGTGTCATGCAAATGATGAGAGAGTTCTATAGAATAAAATGGAGAAATAACCCTGACTGCTCATAAAACCACAGGTGTATGAATATTTGGAGGCGTACTCCCTCTCTATTTTTAGTTCTTTACTTTCTTATTTTATAATACAGTTATCATTTTATTAATATTTTAATACATTTTATTTAAATTAATTTTATCTCATTTCCCTTTATTTAATTCCTTGGTATTTATCTATACCAGAGTTTGTTCAGTCACAAGAATGTTGAGCTATATAGGCATAGACAGGCATTCCTCCACTGAAATATGATCAATATCAAGTAGAGACATGTTTCTGTACTTGTTTTATTGTTTTGTTTTTTTTTTCTTTTTAAAAGTTGAATGAGTAGGATTTGTCGGTTACAGTTTGTAAACATTCAAAGTTGGCCCCTCCTCCCTGACTAAGCTATCCGCCGGTAGCGAGTTTTCATGTCCTAGGATGGCAATGGAATGAAATGACAGCCAACCCTACATTCACTTTCACTGTCTTTCACTGCTTTATCTACCTGGCGTTTCGCCTGCTATAATTCCTTTTTTCCGTGGTCCACATCCGCGATTTTCATGGCTTTCTACAGGATGTTGTGCTGTTGATCTGGCACAGCGTGTTTTTATTGGCTGGCAGCAACACACCCACTGCCTTTCCAAAGGCTGACGCTTGAGCTCAGGAAAACAAGAACATCCAGGCAAAGGGCAGGGTCTCAGCAGATAGACACGCCAACACACACTTCTAGTGGGTCATGAATCATGAGTGATGATAGAAAGGCATTGTTTTTGCGTGAATCTATGCATTATTTTTTTTAGGAAAATGCTGCTCTTTCTGCCTTTAATGTCTTCTTCATCTTCATCTTCACTTTCTGACACACGGAACTGGGACCGAGTGGCAGAAATAGCCAACCGCCACCTCTAATGTCCTATTTTGTCTAATTATAAAACATATCACATTGCATTTTTCTGTACAAAATGTGCAATATGAATAAAGACTGACTAATTGGTAATTGTGTACAGTGATGTCAAATGGCAAGAGGATTGTGTGAGTGCAGTGTTGACATGGTGTTTTTCCTGTGTGTTTCCCGTCCTCTCAGGTGGTGATGGAGGCCACGCTCTCTGCCTACATGCAGACCTTGAGGGAGGATCCACTGAACCCTGTGACACGTTCAAGAGCATTCCGCTCTGCAGAGGACAATTCAAAATCCAGTCCCTTGAAGTATGGGGCATCCAGAACTCTATCTCCTTCTCTCACTGCTTCTCCTCTCAATAAGAGAGAGAACAACTCACCCACCTTTGAGTTCAAGGTCAAGAGTATTTTAATTTTTCTTGATCTATATTCCCTGAACTTGATTTTTTCTTGATGTTCAAATATTTATTTTCCAAAATGCATATTACACACACATTATGGAGCACTTGAGTGAGACTTGACCTGTTGACTAATTAGATGAATCCGTTTAGTCTCATTATGTAGGGACAAAGATATTGATACAAAATATAAAGGATGCAGATTTTTTATGATTTGTTTTATATACCTTGCACTGTATTGTCTGCAATTTATCAGCATTTGATAATTAAAATAATTAGTTTCATGCACATTATATGATGAATGAATGCAGGTTCTGTTTTCTTGTCTGATTCACAACAACTTTATATCTTTTAGTGTATGCACAACACAGACAAAAGCAAAACAATCCCTAGAATTCGCATTGATATTAGGAACAGCCATCAGGTCAAAATCATTAATATCACATTATCAAGACAGAATATGTAAAACGAGTATAGTATACAGGGTATTTATGTGTAATTACCTGCTCACTTGTAGCTATGTGTTATTTTATGAACAGTATATGCACTTTATTTTGTGTGATTACAGAAAAAGGCTTGGGTACATGAGTTATTCATCTTCCTTTATTCTTCCAGATCGATAAATGTCACTTAAGCAAGTTCATATTTTATTAGTAGGATACTGTTAATAATTCATTTGTTTACATGGTTTGAATTGTGCTTTGTTACATTAAGAGATCTATAATATTAGGTTATTGCATGCTTGGCAATCTTCACTAATATAGCTGCTCAATTATTGAAGCTGTTATTTTCCTAATTTTGACAATCGAACAAGTGACAACACATTAGCCAAGACTGTAAGGGCTCTGACTGGTGGTAGTTGTTGTCGATTTTGTTTAAATACACCAGGTTGAAATTGGGTTATTGTTGTTCAGATGATTAAAATAAGCTTGATAATCTATGCTGACGTCAGCTGTTACTTGTTGCCACTTGCCATAAAAAAAGTAAATATTCCAGTATGGGCTGAGGGCATGTGAACAGAGTGCAGAATAAAGCTGAACTGTAAATACATATGAGATTCATTTTATTTAGCACAGAATGCATGATTTAGCAGGTTAGTAAACCTTTAGAAAATGTTAGTACCTTTAGAAAAATAATTAGTTTAATTTGTAATACCACTGAATTTAAGAATTACTTTAATTTGTAATACCATTGAATTTTATTATAATCTTTGGGGGCATTTATTGTTTTCTATAAAAAAAAAAAAAAAAAAAAAAAAAAAATATATATATATATATATATATATATATATATATATATATATATATATATATATATATATATACTAGTCATAAGAATTGTAGATCAGAGAAAGATATATATATATATATATATATATGTATATACTAGTCATAAGAATTGTAGATCAGAGAAAGAGTTTTACCACTTGAGATATTAGAAATAACAACTGCTATTACTTATTTGTATAACCATATTTAGTGTTAACTGGAATTCTGACAGTTTATTGATTTTTAAATGGAATTATATACAGAATATATTATTATTTTGTGATACTGTGATTTTGATGCAATATTATGATTGTTATTGGACATTATCTGAACCAGTTCAGCTGGCAGCTACATCACTGTTCATCTTCCTTTATCGTTGCAGAAAAAAACAATCCTCTCTTTTCTCAAAATATGTTAATACTGAATCTGAATAGTGATTTGTGGGTGCAAAATGTGTGTGTAATCATGCTCACTCTGGCAAATGCACACACAATTTGACCCATTTTAGACATTTTATTTTCAATTGCCCCTGAGGCACAGACGATGGGGACCCACCTTAAACAAGACTCTCGACCCATTTTGGGTCCCTGATTTATGAAACTGCCTTCAGGTGGTGTCGAAAATATTGCAATCATGAGTTGTGAGCGCATTTGAACTGATAAATCTCAGTTTCTCATTATTCCCAAGATGAGACATACAGTTGGTAGAGCTTAGTAACAAGGTACTAGTACACCTGAACCTTGTACTCAATTCTTCTTCACCACGGCTACTGCTGCTCTAATGGCACTGCAGGGTGGGAAAAGTGGGACCAGACCAGATCTAATAGCGGATATTTTGACTGTGTGAAACTGAGAATCTAAGTTGGGAGTACAGGGGAATGAAGAGGCTGATAAGACAGCAAAAAGGACCATCAACTGGAGGGACCTCTGAAAGTACTGTATGGAAGGATTGAGTTTCAGAGCTTAATGCAACATGGAATTGCACAGTTACGGCATAAAGAATGGCAGAACAGAAACAAAGGCAGAGTTTATTTTTCAAAATTACCAACACTGAAACACGTGTCAAATACAAGAACAGGGAGGAGAGACAATGCAACTAGGCTGAGACGGTTCAGTGTGCACTGTAACATGGGCTGGCACCGGTTGGTGGGCACCCGGATGAAAAATGCATCTGTGGAGAAACTGTGAATCCTGCTTTGATGGCATGCACCAAAATCACACAGAAAAGACAGATCACAGTTCACAAAAATCAATACTCAGCACGCAACATCAACCACAAGAATTGTTTAATTTTTTGCCCATTGCACTAGACTCTAACAGAGGGATTTTGCTCATTTAATGAAGTTCTACACAGGACCTACGGATGACAGCAAAAGGCCTTTGCACCCTGTGATCTGCCGCAAATTTCATCATCAGAAGAAGAATCACCCTTGGCGTAGAGGCGACAGATGCACCGCTGGCGATTTGTTTTACTAGGATGGCGAAGGCACGATCCAATTGACTTTCATTCATTATCTACAGCCTTTACTGAATCTTAGCCATGACCAACTTATACTCAGATATAACCATAACCTAACACTAACCCTAACCTTAACGCTAACGTTAACCAACAAGGCGAAATGACCATTCAAAATGTAAACAACTAACTTCGGCATCCTGGGGAAAAAAATTAGCGCACCGCTGTCCGAGTCTGACGAACACTGGAAGGAGAACGAACATCGATGCGAGTCCCATCGGCTTGTTAGCACGCTGCTACTTGCTAGCCACAGGTAAGACACTGATTTCACGAAAACAAGTCACGCTGTGGATAAAAGACGACAGTGTCACCGCTATCAACGATTACCACAATCGTGAAATTCGGCCTCTTTCACAACCGATGAAGATAAAAGCTAGGCTAACTTAGCCAACGCATTAGCTACCTATAAGTTAGCGAGGTGTGTGTAACGTTATCCAGCTAGCTAATGGGCTTCAGTGTGGAAAGCCCTATCTGCAACTTAGCTAGCTAACCTTTTGGCTACAGTAGGTTTCGGTGCAGAGAGATCATACCAAAGTCCTTTGATACCGGTTGTATTGATTATCGGCTATCGATAGCGTTACGTGTCTAATAAAAATGAATAAGGATGTTATTACGAGCCGCTCCTCGGTTCGGCGCTGAATACAACATTCATTGCTTATTAGTGGTTAAATAAAAGTAAACTTTCAACATTGGTCCACCCACCATCTCCTTCCACCAAAACACACCGTGGTGGGAGGTGAAAACCACCAAAAACTAATAATAAAGCGCAGCTCCTTGGATTATGTGAATGCCGATTGAAACACAAGACCATAACAACATGTATCATTAAAAATAATTTTGTTCAACCGGGCATATGTGTTTGTCTTTTAGTAAGACAACATAAAACTGATGGATTTTTGAATGGATTTCTGACTTTATCCACAGAGGAGAAAATGGATCGTATGGGGGCTGATCCTAACTTGGACTGGGTGGAAGACTATCACACAGATTTGCCACTAACGTTGACAGTGTTTAAATAGTTTCAGTATACGCATTATTTAAGGTTATTGCGGTAAGATGTGGTTATTCAGGACAGCTAACATAAACATGATGTAGTCCATATGCTCTGGAAAGACGAAATAGACTCTTTGAAGCACAAGCTTGAACCCAGTGAGCTAAACAGCTAACATTAGCCGTTTTGTTTACAGTACATTAGGTCTCCTTCACAGTGATTTGTTAGTACTGGAGATGGAAATATTTCAGAGTAACGTCAATGATTAGCGGTTGTTTTCAGCAAATGCTAAGTCATACAAAAAGTTGAAACATCACTGAAGGAGCAAATTGATACAGTGATGCTATTGTGTGTTTACTTTTAGTTTTATTCATCAAAATGTGTACTTAAATTGAGAATATTTTACACCTCAAATGGTCTTTCATGAGTTTTAATGTTGGTTTTACTTTTCCTTCCTTCCATTATAACACATCTATTTTACAGTCATATTTTATATTTTGTTTACTGCTTAACTGGATGTTTCATCTCTTTGTGGTCACTTTGTATAAACTGTTTCTTCATCTAACTTACATGAACTGTGCTATATTTTGATAAGTATCATGATCAGGATATGAAATGACCTATATTAGGATATGAGATGTAGGTCATATCACAGTGCTAAGTGTGACCATTATCTTTCAGGCAGTAGTGCATATTTTTCCACTATGGGCTGAGCAGCAGTAGTACAAAGAAGTGACTTAAATGCTGAGATGCAGTGACAGTCCTTTCATGAGCATAGTTCCAGTTATTTTCAACCCAGCTCCTCTTTTTCTAGTTTTTGCCATCATGTTGATCGACCCTTACAGCACTAAGCACTTCTGGTCTGTCATCACACTACCTTAAAACTGGGTGAGAAATAACACACACTTACTTTTGAAATGTATTTGGCCAATCTGTCATGTCAAATAGTTAATCTTATGTTGATCCTGTAGGATTACTTGATGGTTTGTTTCCTAATGACTTGTGTCACTGTAGCCATGATTAAAATGATTGGTCTACCAATGCCAGTAAAATCTCATTTTTGTATCAAACTTGGCAGATTAATCTGTAGGCTGACATTCCACCATGTTTTGTAGAGCTGGGGAAAAAAAAAAAAAAAAAAAAAAAAGCATACAGTTTCTTCTCCATTTTGGACCAGGTGCTGTGATGTGTAGCCTTATGTTACTGTCCCTGGCTGCTCTCTCAGAAGTCAGCGTAGGACAGGGTCAAAGTTCAACAAATTTGACCTTTGAGCACAGCACTCTAGCGGTCTAAGTTCAAATGGATGGGAGAGACATGCGCGAAAGGCATTTTCTGCAAACAGTGTGAATGCCCCATTAGACTTTAAATAACTGTGGTTACAATAAGCAGCCTAATGAGTTATTACAGTGCATCACAGAGACAAGATGGTAAAATCAGGCAAAACAGAGGGTAGAAAATAGTTTGTTGCTTCAGCTTGGAAATGTTGATGTTTTTAACAAGATGGAACATTCACATACAAAACCACTCCCATTTACAAATGTAAACTCTTGCTTGTCTTAAGATGATTCTCTTCCTGTGGCTGTAACTGATGATTTAGATCTTTATGCAGGACTGACAACATTGGTGGTTTCCTTGTCATTTTCACCAGTTGCCATACTTCTGCCATGATTCCAGCCGTGAGATAAGGGAGATCACAAAACTTCACACACATCCTGCCACTAGGAGATTGTCATTAATGTTGTTTTTTTTTTTTTTTTTCTCCAGTTGGCAGCTCATATTTCTGATAAAGCTGGTGTGACCTGAACACAGCATCACAGAACTTATGTGCTTTACCTACTGATGATGGTTAAAATAACATATTTAATACTATAATACACTCAAGTGTCAGCCCATGGATAAATGCAAAATTAAATGTAGGCAAGCCTCATTGCAGTGTTATTGTGTTGAAAAGGATTTAGGGTTAGAGTTAGTGAGTTTCCAGTGGCCCCCTTCAATTGTATTGGGCCGCAAGTTAGACGTATAGACCTCTAGAGTTAATAGTTGACGTTCTTATCCATATAGTCATATCTGTTGGTCTGTTCGAGTGTAATACACCCACCAAGTTGGGGCCACTAAACACTTCCCAGAACAAGAGCTTCATTGGGAGTGTACTGCTCCAAAATGAATGAAACAGATATAGACCTTTCAACGTTGTGTCACCGCTCAAAAATGTGTTGTTTACTGGTCTAGTTCCACTCTACTAGTTCTATTACAGGGAAGGATTTATGGATCAAACTTGCTGCATGTATTGAAACAATAAATATTATAGTATATATACTATATTATTATCTCTGTATTATCTCCCCTGCCTTCCGCCCAATGAGCGCTGGGATAGGCTCCAGCAACCCCCACAACCCTTGTGAGGATAAGCGGTTTGGAAAATGAATGAATGAATGAATAATACTATATGGTTTAGGATCAAACTACCTCTTAATGGTATTTTAATCAAAATTTGTCAGCATGATGGCAAAAAGTAACAAAATAAAAAAAAAAAGCATAATTCTGCTTTAAAGTTTTAGTTATCCATTCTAAGGCCTCTAACTGTGTTACCTCTGTTTTAAAAGACCACCCCTGAATCATCCACACTAATGTTATTTTCCAATTTGTGTGTGTGTGTGTGTGTGTGTGTGTGTGTGTGTGTGTGTGTGTGTGTGTGTGTGTGTAGGCTACATTCAAAGAACCATGGGCCCAGATACTTCATCTGTGCTTAAAACAGAGTCTTCAGAGGAAAGTAAGTATTGACAATACTATTACATTTTAACATTTACCTCTTAGACATTTACCCAGCAATAACCAATATTCTAAAAAAACAGTAGCAAATAGTGGATGGATGTGAACCATAGTGTCTTAAATTTTTCCTATAACCACAGAATGATCATGTGCAAAAGACAGGTAGCGCTTGGTTCAGACTGGATGCGGATCTGCCACAAAGCGTAAAGTTACATGGATGCAGGAGCTTGGCTGTTCACAGCAGCACCGTATTTCTCAGCACTGGTTACACGCAAATCCTCTCCCTCTGTCCCTCCCTATCTCTCTTACTGTGTGCTTTGTCTCTCTTGCTTTCACTCTCTCTATTTCTCCTTTCTCTTTTCAGCTTTCTCTCAGTTCTAGACACAACACTCCAGTGTGTGGAAGAAGTACGTAATTTAATGATTGAGTCTGCATGGTTCTTATAGTTGGACTGAGTTTTAAGAACAATTTCAGTTGTTGCTTTAGACATACAGTAATGCTGTTGTGTCTCAGACAGAAAACAATGTGTTTTCAGTGGAGATGGAACTAATTTGAAAAGAGACATAATAACCATGCAGACTGTATTTTCTAATGTATTCTCTTCAGAAACAGCAGTGGTACAGTGTCCAACAAATACAGTTGATGGGCAGATTCTGAAATTTCATTAAAAGGCGTGAGAAAATCAGGGGAAAAGAAAATAGACTCGGCGCTGTAACTGGCGCATCAGATCACATCTGGTCTGAACCGTCTAATTGGTTAACATTAGCACTGACAGGAAGTGGGCTTCGCTTTGCAGCACTTCCGCGTCCCATCTGAATCAACTGTAACAAATGATAACGGGTTTTTTTGGGCAATTTTAATGAAAAGAGGTCAACGGATAACATTTAGTGGGGAGAGAGTGACATGAAGTAAATTAGCTCTTAAAAAGAAATGGAAGAAGCTATGGAAGAGAAGAGACTGCTATCCTGGCTGTAGTGAGGTCAACATCAAGGAAACAGGAGGGTAAAGAGGAGAAATGACTAGGTTCCTGGGAGGCTTGGGTCCCACTTTTCCTCATAGCTCACTTTATCTGAATCATGTTGGTAGTAGCTGATAATTATGTCCTACTCATTGCATTCAGGCAGTGTGATTAAAGAAAATCTGATCTTATTTTCTGATTGTTCCTCAGGTACTGGTGAAGTTGTCGTGAAGGTTATCTCCGATTCAGAGTCTAATGATGCTCCAACTCGCTCTGCATCCAAGAACCCAAAGCAGCCAGAGAGCAGCATTTCAGACAGATGCTACCCCTGCTCCGTCTGTGGCAAGACATTTGACAGACCATCAAAGCTGGAGAGACACAAACCAGTGCACACAAGGAAGCCCAAGACTCTACATCAGTGTCAACATTGTGACAAGAGTTTCACACAGCTGGAGAAGCTTATCCGACACCAGAACAACCACAATAGGACAAACAAGCACCCTTGTCCTGACTGTGGAAAAATTTTCAACAGGCCATCAAAACTAGAGAGGCACAAGCGCACACACTCAAAGAAACCCAAGGTGCCTCATCAGTGTTCATACTGCATGAAGACGTTCAGCAAACTGAACAAACTTGTCCGCCATGAGCGGATGCACACTGGGGAGAAGCCTTTCCCTTGCTCAGTCTGCGGGAAACGATTCTCTGACTCAGGTCACTGCAAAGCGCACGAGAAGACGCATGACGAGCAGCCGGAAAAACCTCACTGCTGCCCAGACTGCGGGATGTGCTTCTTCAAAGCCTCGGAGCTCCGTCGGCATTTCCGCTCCCACACAGGAGAGAAACCTTTCAGCTGCACCCTGTGCGACAGCTGCTTCTCCCGCTCAGAGGGGCTCAAGAGACACATGCGGAGCCACACAGGGGAAAGACCGTACAAATGCCTTATCTGTGGGAAAGGATTTTATTCCCGACAAGATCTGAACATTCATGGCTTAACGCACTCAGGAGAGAAACCGCATCTTTGCCCGGTGTGCGGTAAAGGCTTCTCGCAGCTGGGCAATATGAAGGAACATGAGCAAAATGTCCATGTTAAGTCAGAGAAGTATATTTGCAATGAGTGCGGTGCAACTTTCACACGGTACAAGTCATTGACAAAGCATCAGCGCACCCACACAGGAGAAAGACCTTACCTGTGCCTCACCTGTGGTCGCAGGTTTTCATGGAGTCATTCTCTCAGTAGACACCGGAGGACGCACACACACAGGCAGATGTCTATGGACACATCCAAAGACTTGTTAAGCTTTGAAGGGCCTTCTGAGACGCCCACTAGTTAAAACGAACAGAGATGAAAATCCATATGAAAGGTGATGATAAAAATTTTTTCTGCAAGTAATTTTACTGGAGCAGAAGCCGAGATAAGATTTGCTTGTTGTTTAGCAGTAAGATCAGGACTAATCTGAAGCTAAGTGACTTTTACTTTTTGCATTTCTTTGTTCATTGTAAACAAAATATTAGTGAGAAATGATTAGCACAGGTCTCAACACTAACCTTTGTTTCCACCAAGATTTTTTGTTATTGGCACCAGCGGACAATATTGTGAAAACAACTTTGTGGCCCAGAGACTCTTACGCTGTCTGTTGATATGTCAGCTGTTGAAATTATGTGCCTAGATTGTCATCGTGTTGTATCAACTGATAAACATAAATCATTTGCCCAAATAAATACTGAAATAGGCTATGTTAGACAGCTTTGTTCACATCCTTTTGTACCAGAATTTTGCTAGAACTGCACAATTTAAACCTTTTTCGTAAAGATAAATTAATTATCTATTCCTGATAATGAAAAGGTATATCCCAAACAACCACAGGAGAGCGAGTCTGCTTCCTGACAGACCTGAAAACCTTCACATTTCACATGCAGCCAAACAACTGACAATAGGTAAAGCTAGGTCAAATCTGTGCAAGTGTATCATTAATGGCGAAGCAGGGCCATAGCTTAAAGTAAATCTGAATAATTGTCTAATTGACAATACTGGTTAACGTTAACATCCAATATCCTACCTCACTTTGTCTATACTGTCCTGTCTGATAACACTAACTCCTGAAACAAGCTCAATTTGGGGGATAACTTAACATGTCATTCAGAAATCAACAATATGTGTGTGCCTTGAATCAGAAATTGATCCAGAAATAGTTAATAGAGCTGCATGGGGGCATGGGGGCTCACTTGGCCAAGGTGCATATGAGTGCAGAGCAAGGCCAAAGTGAAATGTAAATGATTTCTGCTTGGGTTAATGTAATACACTGGCTTACTGGAACATCAGCTTGAGTTAGCAAATACCAGCCAAAATCCAAAACATGGCTTTACCTTTCCTCCTTGGGAAATTATGACAAAGAAAGTCACATTCAGATTTGATTGAATTTTGCTACTGGCCATGCTAGGAAAACACCACCACCACAAACAACAACAACAACAACATCAGAACAACAGCTGCTGGAAAAAATAAAATTTGACCAAACGGTTGCACTCCGGAGTCCTGTCAGTAACAATTTTCTGAGTGCATATCAAGAAGTAGGCTATAAAACGAACTACCATTTTGGTTTCTGTGTTTGTAGCAGTTCAAGTGAATGTGGGACTGTCTGGGGCCCTTAATGTTTTAATGATGTTTTGTAGACAGACAGATATGAATGATTCTATATGATCTGATTGTGTTCTTTAAAAGGACTTAACAATACGCAGTCACATTTTTTATATACTGAACTGTATTACACATTATAGAGGTACAATTATTTAACCCTATCAGTTCTCTGTGTGATATATTACGTACATTGTAGCCCACTATTAATAGACATCCAGACACAGTGCATTCTCCTAAGGTTTACTCACATTAGTTACACCAAACAAAGGATACTTAACTGTAACAGGCACCCTAGATTATCAAACAAGTATTCAAGTATCACTGTGGTCACCTGTATTTTCATTTGTGCTGGTAAGTTGCATCCTGCATTAGATAAATACATTTGCATAGAGGTGGTGCACAAGTACTGTCAGAAGTTAGTTTAAGAGAAAACACGTACTTCAGTTGCCAATAAAGTAATTTCATACAAAAGTTTCTGCCATCACAGCATTTATTTTGAACTGTTGACACTGTCCTGGTTTATGATGACAGATAGCATTACCTTTTTCATTTTGAGTTTTCTTCAGTGGCCACTGCAAAGTTGAGTTATTGTTCACACACAGGCTCTGAAAATGAGTTCTATGCCCGGACCCTATCACAACCACAACCAGCAAAAATTACCTCATTAACAGCCCCATGATACACGTTGCTGAAGTAGCCTATAATATCAATTAGTAACGGGAAGTCAGGGAATCTATAGTACAACAGTGTTTAAATGATGAAAGTGACTTCACAGCTTTTTTTGACAAAAGACTTGATAGTGTTAAGTACTATTAAGTTTAAAAGAACCAACTATTAAACATCCTCAGATAAATGTAGGTCTGTGTTGCATACTTAACACACTTATCTCTTTTTCCACCACATTATACATGGTAAATTTACAAGAAAGAACTCAAATTTATGAGAAAGAAACAAGAAAATCCTGAGATTATAAAGTCACAAATTTGTGAGAAAAAAAACTCTGAAATTATGAAATTAATGTAAATTTATGAGAAAAAACAAGTTTATGTGAAAAAAGAGATTGTAAAATAAAATCAAATCACAGTCACAAATTTACGAGAAAAAATGTTTCTCATAAATTTGTTACATAAATTTGAGGGTTTTTTTTCTCATAAATTTACCACTTTCATCTTAGAAATTCCCCCCATTATTCCCCTGCCTCAGCTCCATATTTCTCTCCCTACAATGGCCCTAATACACCGTCGTAAGTTCATTGGATTTCCATGGTCAGATTGTTTTCTCCATCATCACGGGAGAACGCTGCCTTCAAATGCCCTCTCTAAGCTCTCAACCTGACCAGTAGTAAACGACTTTCTGCAGGTTCAAGAACTATTTATTGAAAATAAAATCGACCATGTAACAAAGGTCGCTTTTGATGGCTGATGTATAATGTAGAAAAGAAGCATCACGGGGCTAATTTGCACTACAGCAGAATGAAGGGGTGAAATGTGGACCACGTGTAGTTGGTGTCATTAGCCAAGAAAAAAAAAAAAAAAGGTTTATATATAATTTAACATTACATTACTTTGCAACTGGGCAAAGGCAATAAAAGACAATAATAATAATAATAATAATAATGATAAAAAAGCCTGCTGACAGTTTTATGTGACCCTTAGAAACTGAAATAATTTCTATGATGTGACCTCATGTGCTTTCATGCGCTTCAAAACTGATATTTCCGAAAGTACGGGAAGGCAGCGTGATGCGGGTCAATCGGCCAACAGGCCCTAGTCTGTTGCTAGGAGACGTTTGTTTGTTTACTGTTTGAGAGGTGCTAGCCCGGTTCGGCGAAAAATTCAACGTGTAACTTGCATATTTTAAAATCGAAACAACTGATTCAAGAAAGTGGAGATAGATATTTATCTGAACCATGGCCACTGATGCCAAGGAAATTTCAAAACTTGAGCTGGAGGCTGTCATCGGGTTCAACGGTGAGTTTCAAATTACCGTCACTTGTAACTGAAGAAAAACCTGTGCAAAAAAATATATGCGAGAGATAACGTTAGACCTGTAACGCTAATTAACTTGTGTGGGTTGTGCAAAATGTCTGGTTTTCTTGTGTATGTTGACCAATGTGTTGACTAACTGTTCATGACTTTAAAATTAGTTAGCTATCAGCTCTCTGTGCTCTGTTCGGCTAGCTAAGTCGCCCATTCTTTCATGCTTCTTTATCTCTGCTATCACAACAGCATCATGATCACAGTGTTTTACCTTTCCGCATCTTAAAACATGGTACACTACATGTTATATTGTGCTGCCTTTGGTTTGATCAGGGTATTTGCCTTCTGGCCTGAGCGTCCATCCAGACAGAGAGCACCTGGTCTATCCTCTGGGCTGCACTGTCATACTGAAGAAGATCAAAGATGGCAAACAGGAGTTCCTGGACGGACACACGAACAATGTATCCTGTGTGTCAGTGTCCAAAAGTGGATGCTACATTGCGTCCGGACAGGTCATCTATATGGGCTTTAAGGTAAGCTTTTTCCCTTATGTGAACTTTTTGATATGGTCTAGATCCACTCTTCAGCTTCAAATCCACATTATCAGTTCTAGTCCGCCCTTTTAAAGTGGACTGACAGGTAGAAAAGCAGCTATTAGTTTTGGCAAGCAGGCCTTTTTTGCCATTCAAGGGATGGGAGAAAAGTAATTGCAAGTCTGTATCAATCCTTGTCACCCTTATCACTTGTCATGCTGTGATTAAATCTGTTTTTGTGCAGGCTGATATAATAATCTGGGACTATGCACAGCGATCAATCTATGCCAGACTGCAGCTCCACAAAGCCAAGGTGGAGGCACTTTCCTTCTCTCCGAATGAGAAGTACCTGGTGTCGCTTGGGGGTCAGGATGATGGCGGGTAAACATCTCGTCTTGCTTGTGCCTCCCTCCCTGATAATCAAAAGATAATTGAATGCTTGTCAGACAGAGACAAGGAATGGACATGGGTTATGAATTGAAATGCAGGCCACCAGTTTCAAATGAATCATGCTATATCTCGGCACTCGCTCTAAATTACAGTGTTGCCAACTTAATCTTAAAAAACAAGATTTCAATAGCAGGGTGTTTGTCAGAGTAAACAGAACATTACCATACACAGTCACTTTATTGAATGCTCTTTTTTTTCCACAGTAAAGCATATATAGTGTTTTGCATCAGTGTTTCTGCTGGAGTGAAAATTTAACTTTAATTATGGATATTCACACCTTAGCTTCACACAACAACAACCACGATCTGCATCTTGCATTATGAGATAACACTAAAGAGTAAGGGATTGGGAGCATTGCACCGGGTCAATCATGAAATGAAAATGATTGCAGTGAAGAGAAAAAAAAGGAAATGAATGTGAAAAACAATCAGGTGCTCTTCCAGGATGAGGGCAAACAATTCTAGATAATAAAAAAAATGACTGTTTAACTCTCTTATGAATGAAGTCCACCTGTTCAAACAGTCCAAAAATCCAAGGCACTCTGATTGTGACTAAAAGTAAAATCGACGAAGATAGAGCGACGAAGATGTGAGATGATGAGATCATGAGTTTAGGTGTAATGAAGACCCTGATGAAGACAATGTAGTCAGAATGAATTGGTTAGTATCCCATGCTGAATAAAGGATTTTTTTTTTTTTTTTCACAATCAGACTGCCTCGGATTTTTGGACTATTCCTGAGAGGTGGATTTCATTCATGAGACAGTTTAACTGTAATTTTTCATTGTTGGTGATAACATTAATTGCCACAAATTAGCTGCATAGCAGTACAGATATTACACTTGCTGATAATGTTAAGTGTTGTATCTCCGTGTGTATTCAGTATAGTTGTATGGAACATTGAGACCAAGCAGGCTATCTGTGGGAGCCCAGCCTCGTCTACCAGTGCCGGTCACTGCCTCACCGTACAGTACTCCAACACAAACGACAACATCTTCGTCTCTGCCGGAAAGTGAGTGTGTGGCGTCTTCTGGCATGCAGTAAATCTAATTTAACTTAGTTATGAATACATATTTCACTCGGCTCAGAGGGCTGATGAATAAATGTAACCTTCACTTACTCCAGTATAGAATCACAAGACCTTCAGTCAGCAATCTCAATAACAGAGCATAAAAGCTGAACGCCATATACCTTAAAATCTCTTTCTCATGAATCATCTTCCCTTGCCATAGTTGCTGTCGTTTTCCTTTTGCTCTCTCTGTAAACTTTGTTGTGGTTGTGGTTTTTGAAATCATTGTTGTGGTTTTGGGCAGTGGTACACTGCGAGTCTGGGAGCTGGACGTCCCCAAACGAAAAATCAGACCGACTGAGTGTCAGACTGGCAAACTGAAGAGGTCTTTCAAATGCATCAAGGTGAGGCTTCTTTCACATCATTTTGTCTCCCCTGTTGGTTATACTGATTTTCATTTTCTGGTCCATTCTGATACAAAATGGCAAATGCAACTTGGGTTTAAATCTTGGTTGTAACCATTGATTTATAACAAACAATAAGAGTAAAAGAGTATTTACAAAAAAGTATATAAGTAAAAGTATATAAGAAGATGTAATAGATCAGTGGTTGTAGCAATAGACTAAGTATATTGAAGGACTGGTGGTACAGATCACATGGTGAATCCTCTGTGAGCAATCATCTGTGATCAGCTTGGGGTCATTGGTTTGTGGTTTGCTGATAGCCCAGCACGTTTTCGCAGGCTCCAGCACAATGGGATATTGTATCTTTCATTTTGAATTGTTCCTAACTTATTGCACATTAGGTCTGGTAAGACAACATAGTGCTGCTTATGTTGACCCTTTGATATTATTACACAGATCTCAGAGGATGATCAGTTCATTTTCTGTGGCACGACCAGTGGAGACATAATGAAAGTCAACCTGAAGACGGGGCTCCTGAACAGCTGTGGGCCAGTTAAAAAGAAATACAGCCTGGTAGGTCAGCGTGCACAGACACTGTGCTCTAAATTGGGTTCTGAGAAGGTAATTTCCGCAGTTGCTCATTCTCGTTTTCTCTGATAATTTGATCTCAGTGGGACCTTTTACTGCAGACACAGACCTGATTGAACTGCACTGCTGCTGTACTGTTCTTTGGGGAACATACAGTTTCTCATATCATGTCATATTATACAGTAGATCTCATATCATCTGGGAAAGTAACTTCTTGTAATCTGTGAATTGTTTAATATGA
Organism: Myripristis murdjan; assembly: GCF_902150065.1. Taxonomy (NCBI): domain Eukaryota; kingdom Metazoa; phylum Chordata; class Actinopteri; order Holocentriformes; family Holocentridae; genus Myripristis; species Myripristis murdjan. Next base: position 14,676,305 of record NC_043980.1, read on the forward strand.
TAAACAGCATCCACTAGCGAAAAAACACAATTATCCTCTTCCATTTATGAGATTAGTCCTTTTGTAAGTATACAATTCATTTGCTTATTAGTTAGTTTGTTAGCATCCAAAGTCCATTAAGTGTTTGACTTTCAGGATTTTGGAACTGCTGCTGACTTAGTGTTCACTTCCTGGAACCCTTTTCTTCCACTCAGCTGCATTATCCAAAAGCACTCACTGAATGACAACAGTAGTTTGGCTGGCAACACCAGCTGATTAAACTCTTTCAGGGTTGATGGGTCAGGTAATGCGCAATGCATCTAGTGACCTAAACATTAGAGCCAGGAGTATGAATCCAGAGAGGAGTGCACTCCCATGTTCACTGTGAACTCACAGCTTTTTTTGGAGCCATATCTTTAAACGCTGTGCTTGTGCCTCTGTTTTTGCAGGGTGTCAGCAGCCTAACAACGCTGAAATCTGGGGACCTTCTTGTGGGCTCTGGAGCTGGGCTCCTCACTCTCTGCTCTGTAGATAACTTCAAAATTCTGAAGTGAGTTTTGAAATTATCCTGTGCGTCATCCTCATAGCTGAAAATAATCTGGCAGCACCTGGTGAACCAAGCCATTTTTCCCTCTAACTACTTCTGCTTCTTTTTTTCCTTCTCCTCCACATCAGGGAAGTCCAGCTGGAAAAAGGAGTGACCTCTATTACTTTGAGAGGAGAGGGCCAGGAGTTCTTTGTTGGGACAGAGGCTGCTCAGATCTACCGCTTCAGCTTCAAGGATTTCAAGGCTGAACTCATCTTCACCAGCCACAACAGCGCTGTCAGGGATGTGGCCATCCCTTTGTGAGTGTGAGACAGACACCTCAGGCTGGAGACAGGAAAAAAATCAGTCATTTACTATTTTATTTATTTATTATTTATTTTGATCCCCATTAATCACTACCAAGGTAGCAACTACTCTTCCTAGGGTCCACACAAGTAAACATTACATCATACCACAAAACATTACATCCTAAGGAAGCAATATATAATCGGTTAAACATTTAATACAGCTCCAAAATAATATAGTATCACTAAGTGTATACAGCACCTGAAAAGATAAAATGACAAAAATGAAGTTCCTCGTTAATTATCATATAATCTGATAATATGCATGAATGCATATGATGAAAGCATATTTACCTACTATTGCTATTGTAGTCGGGACCATAAACCAACCAGAGAGAACATTATGGGCTATTATGATGCTTTTTTCCCCCCTTCAGTTTCATTATCACACTATGAAAGATGATGATATTGCTGTAGAGTTTGCAGGAGGATATAATTTTTGTCTCAGTTTGAAACTAGTTACCTTAATCACTGCCTAATGGTGAAGCTTTTCGGGGGAGATAATATAAAGCGCACCTGTATCTCCTACAGTGATTCATGAATTTAGTATCCCATTCTCCTCACTAGAGGGCGATGTATGCATGCTTCATCCATAATGTTATCCATGTCAGTAAAACAGTTCCTATTGTCTATGCAGAAATGGGTTAACTTCTCCTTTCTTCCTCAGTTTTTATATTGTGTGCATTATGTATTGAATAGAACTGAGTCACGTCACGGATGCATAAAGAGATAATTTGTCAATATGCTCTCAAATTATGACTTGCATGCAGAGTGTCTTAAGGGCTACACAGATGAATAAGCCATATCCCTGTGCCTCCTTTTAGTTAACTGTAATTCCACAATGCGCCCTCTCTCCCTCTCTCCCTCTTTTCTCCCTCCTCTGTTTCTCTGCCAGTGGTACGTCTGAGTTGTTTGGAACCTGTTCCCAGGATGACATCAGGGTTTGGTACAAAGACAAGCCCAAGGAGCTGTTGCGCATCACTGTGCCCAACGTGACCTGCAATGCCCTGGACTTCATGGTTGATGGACGGAGCATCATTAGTGGTGAGTACTAAGGAGAGGCGGCTGTAGACAAGGCATGGGCCTGTGTGGGATATTATGTTTTGAGTTAATAATAGTCCCAATTCACTAATTCACTCACTCACGGGCTCAAGATCAGCTATAGGTGCTATTTGGACATGCTGGCTTACTGCTTCTTATGTAGCAGCACGGGTGGAAAGCTTAATCCGACACGCATCTAAAATACAGCTAAAATTGAGCTATTAAGCCGCGTGCACAGGTGGTCAGTCATCTCACCGGTTATCTTTTGAGTTATTTATTCATCTGGTCATTTTGCTTTGATTATGAATCGTATTGCATGAGGATTCCCAGTGGAGGTTTGTGCTTGTCACTGTGCTTCCCAGTGCACATATCTCAGATGGCAGCATCACTGTTTGGTGTTCCATAAAGGTGCCTTGACTCACTTCACTTTTCAGCACACATGGCCAAATAAATAGTAGATGCTTCACATCTATGACTCCTTGTTGATAACATATGATAAGCGATATAATTCACTCTGGGTTTCCCAGCATGGAATGATGGCAAGATCCGTGTGTTTGCCCCGGAAAGTGGCCGACCGATGTTGATCATCCACAATGCCCACAGCATGGGTGTGACTGCTATTGCTGGCACCAGTGACTGCAAGAAGATCATCAGTGGAGGGGGAGAAGGACAGGTCAGTAGGTATTACAGTGATGTGCACATCATGTGTTAACTGGGGGCAGCTCATTTTTTTCTAAGGAAATGTTCATTCATTTTAGGGAACGTCTCTATGCTCTCTGCAACTCTGCACAGAGATTCATCCTGTTACAGCAACATACTGACTGCTCACTTTTTCACAGTACATACTAACATACATGGTGCAAGGACAACAGGATCTGACATACAGTGCTGTGGAGTGGAGAAAATTGCACCATACACAGCCTACATTCTCAGTACATTGCGCATCTGACCAGTGTGGCATGCAGTATGGCTGCAGTTTGACAGACTGAAATGTGCAATAACTGACCAATAAACATTGATCTTCTGTGCCCAGATCTTTAAAATGGCTTATAGGAGTCAATGATGGGAATCAGTTTAATTATTTTGGTTGAATTACTGATTATGCAAAAAAGTGCATTTTGATCAAAATGCAGCATATGGTGTGAAATGGATCTCCTGTGAAGTTATACGAGTTCTCCTTTTGCTTTTTTTTTTTTTTTTTTTTTTTTACATAGATCCGTGTTTGGGAGTTGCAGCCACATGGCCACCGGCTGCTGGAGACTATGAAAGAGCACAAGGCCACTGTCACCTGCATCAAGATCAAGAGCGACAACAAAGAGTGTGTCACTGCCAGCTCTGACGGTGCCTGTATCATCTGGGACTTGGTGTGAGTAACCCAGCTGCAAGGACACACACTCGCGTTAATACCTGGTGTATAAATACATACACCAGCGTGAACGTTTATCCTTTATAGGAATTCATTCCTGTTTTTTGAATGCATAATTTGCTCTCTTTGGCATCACACGTTCATTTTCGGTGGTAGACTGATATGACATACTCCACCGGAAAGCTGAAACTATCTCCACTACCTACGTGCTGTAATTAATTAACTCTGGATTTACGCCACAAACTCATAAAATGGATGACTCATAAAGTTGATCTTGCTGAACTCATCCGAGTTTGTTTTGCTGGGAGCACATGAGTTGACTTAGTGGAGGAAAAGGCATGTTATTGTGGTTTTAAACACTGACTCACATTATCATGTAGAAAATACTTCTAACATCATACATAGCTGGAAGAAAGAAAGCATGACAGTGGGAAGTGTTGCCTTTAGGTTTCTATGAATCAAGTTAAAAAGCCTGAAATCCTTGGGCTTTTTTAGAGAGGAGGATAAAAAGTTTAAAAACTCTGATGAATGTCCATGTTTTTGCTACATGTATCCTTTTTAATGAACAAGGCCATTCTTCCTGGCTCTATTCATCAAGTGTGCCATGGATTTCCTTTGCACACTACCTAACAAGCTGATACTGAGAAGAGCACCAGACAGACAAGAGTCCAAATGAATGTGGATTGGCACCTTGTCCGGTCAAGCACACCGTGACTGTGAATACTTCTCCATAAAGAAAACAGCATATGTGATTGTGAATGACAGATTTTCAATCACTAGGAAGCTTACTATCAATGTGTGGATTTTCAGTGCCACCTCCAGACCCTCTTATACTAGCAGCTCACACTGGAAAATTGGATGCCTTAGGAGTATGAGCCTTCCTTTTTGGTTAATGATGCAAGCTAAATCTTGCATGCTGTTTTTTTTTTTCTTCGATTCATTAACGAAATGAATTCACAAGATTATCTGGTTTGTGCGGTTCTTTTCTCGTTCGCTTGAAAAAAACAGTGTGAGACCACCTCTGCCACACGTGATTTTTCTACACCACCACCATACAGATGATACTCACTCCTCCTCCTTCCTCCTCTCTTTCTATCCCCACCTTCCCTCCCAATCCCTCTGCTCCTGCTTGGTCTCTTGTAGGCGATTTGTGAGAAATCAGATGGTGCTCGCCAACACGCTGTTCCGGACTGTGTGCTACCACCCAGAGGAATACCAGATCATTACCAGTGGCACTGACAGAAAGGTGTGTTTTGGAGATGCTCAACTCTCATTCACTACTCATTGCAGTAAATGTCAAACATTGGCTATGATACAGTGGCCTGCATTTCCAGGTGGTTCCAAAAGGCGGTTTTGCCAAAGAGTATGACAAACCTCATTTTTTTCACTTAAACCTTTCTTATTTAAACCCCACTGTGGCACCCACATCCATTTGGTCCCATTTCCAATTCCCTAACCATGCTGAAAACAGAGTATCCCCTCCTCTCAAAAAACTGCCCATGTATCTTTGCCTTATAATTTGTTTTGGCTGGTTTCATACACCCTGGCAGGTAAGAGCCACATTTAATATTTCATAAAAAGGTTTGTTGTGGAAAGACTTGGAGCCCTCACTTGGCCAGATGCTCTCTGGAGTTCAAAACTCGCCAGTAATGTCTTAGAGAAAAGAAAATGTTTCTGTACTTGATTCAGGATCCCTCAGGGTGCAGTGAGACTGGCACTTTACAGTCATAATCTTGATCTCTCATTATGTTTTTTTTTTTGTTATTATAATCTCTACTCAGTGAGCACAAGAGAGAAGCTTGCCGCTGTGTTAAAATCAGCACGGGCCGATGTAGTGAAGCCTTTCACAATCATGCATGCATGCATATCCACAGATTAGTTTGAAAAGCTTGTAATCTGTTTCTCAGCTCAAGGTAATTAAGGCTTTGTGTTAGCCGGCAGTCACTCTGGCAAAAGCACTCAGCGTTTAACGCCTGTTGTTTTGTTCATAATTGGTGATTGTTTGTGATTAACTCTGTAGCACTCATTTACGAGGTCAGAGGTTGACAATGGCAGAATGTTAGATTTCTTGAATGTGCACTTCATCCACACCGTGAGAACCCAGCCACACACTAGACCCATATTGTTAGCCCAACTGCATGCTGAGACGTAAGGACAAGTTGTACTGATTAACACTGTGGATGTGTTGAGTGAGTGGAGGAATGGCGAGAGAGACAGAGTCAGAGAAGGAGAGAGAGTGAGAGAGAGAGAGAGAGAGAGAGAGAGAGAGAAGAGAGCACGCTGGCGTTCGTGTCTTCCTGCGGATGCGCTTATGCCACCCAAGTGCCAGCGTGCCAGATTCACCATCTGCTCATCCCAGGACACAGGCACTCTGTCTGGGAGAACAAATATCAACGCTTCCATCACTTTCCACCTCACCCCATCCTTTCATCCCCACCTCGTGCCTTTATGACTAAACTCACATTAAGTAATTCAACAGATCCTGCAGAGCTGAGACAAAGACAGCAATAGAGGCTAAAACAAACAACCAAAAAAAAAAAAAAATAGACAAAGGAGGGAGGTTGTTTATAATGAGAGATGAGACAGTATACTATACCTGTGTGAAGGATGAATCAGTTCTTTGAAGGTGTGCTGAGTGGAGGGCTCTAAAGGCAGAGACTGAACTCTGCTCCAACACTGGGAAGTATGGAGACAGAACAATGTGGCGCTGCTTCTGAGGTCGGCCTCTCTCTCCTGTGTTGGCAAGCCTTTGTAACTTTGTTTTCCCCCTGCTTTTTCATGGCCACTCATAATGGTTGAGCGCATTGTATTGTTTCCAGTCCTGTTCCAGTTATTGTAACGGTGTTTTAATTTGCCTTGAGCTTAATGTGGCCCTGACAACTAATATGGTTGAATTGCAAAGTAGTACCCTTACCGGACAATAGGAACTTTGCAACATATTCAGAACCACAGTTTGAACTCTGTTTTTACAACAGAGCAGTTGCCCACTGAAACTGTTAGCATAACATAATCATTTTGCCTTTGTTTTGATAATGTCCTTGAGAGACTCAATTAGAAAAAAGGATTATTTTCTCCCAAGAGGTACATAAAGAGATTAGTGTGGTAAAATACTCTGTGAGTCGTAGAAACAGGAAAAATGGAAGCTTGCACAAACACAGGCGTAATAGTATTATGTAAACAGTATAAATATAATCCAGGACAGATTAATAACAAAAGGTACGGTTACAGATTATACCTTATATTATATGTGGCCTATTGACATTAATAGAAACTTGCTAGCTTGTAATGATGGCAACAAAGATGAAATCTTGTGAAACAAAGTGTGCAGTAGAGGTGACTCTCCCCCTCTGCTTGTTGATGCTCTGTTCCCTGGTTGTAAGGTGAGCAATGCTAACAGTAGGCCTGACATTGCAGACTTGCTACCCTCACTTGCTACATGTAATTAATTTCTTGGTGGTCCTTGCTGTGGCTGTGGGCCAGTTTCCAAGGATGGGGTGGACGAAACACAGATGGGCCAAGGTAACTCACACAGGTGGGAGTCTCTAATAAGCTGCAGAAATGAGATGAGGAGGGAGAGGTCGTGACTGTGGTGAAGAAGAAGAGACTGAGGAGGATGAGGGGAAGAGCAAGAGGTGAAAAAGAGGATATACACAGTATATGTGTAACGAAAATTCCTTCTCCCATATGGGCGGTGCGTCAGTCTTCCTCATTCTGAAGTCATCCACCAGAGACGTGGTAGGTAAGGGTTCAGGTCTCAGTGTCCTCGAACTGCATGCAGGCCAAGAGGTCCCAGTGGTGCAGTGCCTTCACTTTCCTCTTTCAGGAACTTGGTAACTCTCCAGCTTCTCATTTTCCGTCTTGGTGTCTTTGTCACTTGGAATCACTACATCATTCTGTTCTGTTCCTTGTACAATGTCTGGTTGGATGGCCAGTACACATTTTTCTGCCAGGCCATGTAAGTCCTACTTGATCCACTACTATCCTCAACCTATCATTCTCAACCTGGGACCACCTGGGCTTTAGAGTCCAGCCCTCAGATGTTCCTGGACAGATGTTCATGATCCCCACACCCTGGTTGTACCACTCAGTGTGTGCTGTTCCCACTTGCATTTTGCACCTTTTTCTCAGTAAGTCATGTATTGACACACATGCACCTTGGTCTGCTGTTGGTGCTCTTGAAACGTTTCTCATGACCTGTTTATCTGGTCAATCTCTTTGGACATAAGCCCTTGTTCAGCAGCATCAAGGACTGCAGCTAAGGACATCCTACCATCTCTGATCACTATGAACTTCCTCCTAAGTCGTCATTACCTTCAGACTTAGGAGGTGGCTTGCTGTGACTTGTCTTCCTGATCTTGTAGGATCACTGCACCTGTGGCATATACAAGCTCATGGGTTTCAGTTATGGTGGTAATGGGAACTGTGGATAAATACCTTCTGAAGAGGTGCGTCATTCTGGATTCAAACCTTATTCTGATATATGGCAACCCATATCCGGCAACGTGATATATATATTTAATACATAGTATACATTAATTACACAAAGAAATCTAAGAAGTAAATGGTAAATATTACTTTAGATAAATGAATTGGCATATGGTACAGCAGTAGAACATGAAGCCCTATGTTCTTATGTAACACTGAGTTAAGTAAGGAAGATTTAAAAATGATCCTAAGGTTTTCCACTTGGTGATCAGAATGAATTATTCCTTCCTCTGGTAGCTGCTCTCTTTTTCTAAATGATGTTTTACACAAAACATTTTGTGGGAACTTCAAAAATATCAGCAAGCCACTGCATTCCATTTGAACCATTCCAAGGAAGGAAAATGTATTCGAACAGCCCAGACAGAAATGTTACTGTGTCTTGTAGGGACAGCTTATTGCTTTGAGAGTCATTCTGCAATTCCGAAACTATAAATAAGACGCTTTTTTCGCTGAGCCTTTTGTTTCTCTTCCATTCCATTATAACAAACTATATTTGATATGTCTGCGTGAGATTACATTTCCCCTTCTATAATGCATTATAGCTATGGTGTTGTGCTGAGAAATGAAATCCAGTCTCAAAGGCTATTCTCATAAATGGTGGCTTACCCTGAACAGCTTCATGTAATGTGAACTCTTTGTTGCTTTCACAATGAGCCAGTGTAGTTCTGTTTCATTTAGCTTAGTCACATTCAATACCTGTAGGAACTGCTGCCATTTGTATATAGGCAGACTATTCTGTTGAACATTACGGTCAGACTATATAAAGATTCTCCTGTAATTAAATTTTAACTTTGCTGTGTAATTGCCTTCAAGAATGGAGTAAGTTTGAAGCGCATTCTGTTAAGCCGCAGTTTCACTAACTTTGAAATGACTTCAGGACTTTGAACACACAGAGGGACTCAGAGCACTGTCAAGGTGTGCCACTGAAACTTCCACCAGACACTCCTTCACACAGGGTGACTCATAAGCTGTATTTTAATGATCTTAATGATCCATCTGTCCCTTCATTTACCGTACTGTGTTGATGATCTGTCCTATAAATAACAAGAAAGGACCTCTTGGTGTGTGGTATTGTGATGTTACCGCTACTTGTGCTATAAATACCTTCAACTAAAAGTTACCTTTTGAGAGCCTTGATATTTTGACAGCTAGAGAAGCCCAGGGGACCATTAAATCTCATTTAGATCAGCAAACATGGCGTTAAAAGTGGTGTATGACAAGCTGATAGACTCTAACCATAGGTCCTCTCGTTTGCATAGAGAATAATAAGGATAAACTGTGAAGGTACTGGTGTGAGGACAAAGACAAGCGACTGCATATAGTACCAAAATGGTAAATAGGTTAGTATGTGATTAGTGAACGGAGTGGTGTCAACACAGAATCGTTGCTACATGTGTTGTCTGTAAAGTAAGTTTATAGTAGTGAAATGGTTTCTCCACACAAATTTATTTAAACTCTCAATGGCAATAATACTGCGCTACAAACTGTAGCAAAAATAACAAAAGGATTGTGTATCATTTGTGATGCATAGTTGATTTTCCCTCATTGCCATGTTCCTTTATTCTTATTTAGATGAGGTATTACGCCTCAAACACTAAAGCAAAGAGACTGCATAATATCACTGTATGCACATATTTTATTTTTCATCAACGTGGGCTTGTATCGCCCACCCTCTTGGGTACTGAGTCTTCCTCAAACAACACCGACTGACGCACAAATACAGTATGTATAATGTATGATGCCTGTGAATGTTTCTGACGGTTTCTCTCTGATGTGGTGTGTTATTCTTCCCTCCTCAGATTGGCTACTGGGACATTTTTGACGGCTCGGCCATCAGAGAGCTGGAGGGTTCCCAGTCTGGGGCCATCAACGGCATGCACATCTCACAGGATGGCAAACATTTTGTCACGGGTACGAGCAGCTAACTAAATATCATGTGCAGGCTGCCTTATGTTTACCACTCTGCTCCACTGTGTGACCTTCAGCATGATACACTTTATCTAGTTAGGATATATTTTACTAATCTGTAAATTCTCATGGGCACATGGGTACTCATAAATATGCAGTCCTTTCTTACTTGCCATTGCTTCATCGCTGATTATGTTGAGTGAATTCAAAATGTGTCTGGCCTTTTTGTAAAGATTGTCTCGATTTTTTTTTTTTTTTTTGTTATGGCACTATGTCTTAAAATGAACATATTTCTCTTGATCTTAGCATTCTTGCATTGTTTGCATGAGCGTTTTTATCCTCATGTATAGTGCTCTCATTTTCATCTGTACTTACAAGGGGACGAATACTTTCCAAACATTTTCTTCAGCTTACTGGTATCTTTTGACCCTTCCGTATCAGGTGGAGATGATAAGCTGGTGAAGGTGTGGAACTACCAGGACGGTGACGTGACCCATGTGGGGGTGGGCCATGGTGGCAGTATCACCAGTGTCAAGATCTGCACCAACAGCCGCACTTTAGTCAGTACCAGCGCAGACGGAGCCATTCTTCAGTGGAAGTTCCCCCATCACTCCTCTTCCTCCTCCTAACAGGATGCATGGAGCCCTGGAGGACAGAGACTTTTGAACCAAACACACCACCAAACCTCTCCCAAACACAGCTGACCCCATTCTTACACTAATATTGCAGAGCAAATTTTTACATCAAGGACCAAAGGAGATAAATGTCATTTTAACTAAGAGGCAATGGCTGTAGTGGATCATGTTTTTCCACCTACAAAAGAACATGATATGCAGACGTGATAATATCATGCTTCTTTTGCAGTGTGATCTTAACAGTGGCGATTCCCCACAGGTGCTGAATAGATGGGAATTCGCATAGTGCCATCATGAATATGAATTGATGCTTCAAGGCACTAGAACCTAGTCTTCAAATCAAAGTGTCTCTACTGTACTCCTCTAGACCTTTTGAGAACAACACAATTGATATGAGTTCTACATGCTTCCTCAATCCCCATACATCTGAATATGTAAAGAAGAAAGGCTATATTATGCAGTACATTAAATGCATATTTCACTCGGATATGATTCCACCCCGTTTGCTGCAGCAGAAAGAAAGGAGATGAGGAGGAGGCCCAGATTCCTGGCCACTTGAGCACTCCGCTGCTGTCAGCTAATCTATCACCGGCGGCTCCCTGGGGGACTCCAGTTAAAGAGGGAACGTACAGGAGACAGACTCTGAATGTCTCTGCTCCAAACCCATTCCCCTCACTATTGTTCAGAATGACTACCTTAAATAATTAATAGCTCACCTCTGCTACCCCCCAAAAATGGCAAACCTGCAGTATATACCCAATTTCCCCTCAGGAATCAATAAAGTATTTCTGATTCTGATAAACCAAGTCAGCAAAAACAACACGGGTTTAGTAAAATAGGGCATCTCTGTGCACCCCGTTTCTGCCCTGGTTATCAACAGAGGGTAATTGTAAGTGTGTGTTGTCCTTATAAGCAAGAGACCCATAAGTCACAGAATGTCACAGAATTATGTGTCTAAATGCATTGGTTATGGCAGTGTACCATGTGTGCATGTTTCCCTTCCATGGTGGTATAAGGAATATTGGATGGGGTACTGACCATATATTTCAATAAATTAGAACATCTAGCCCTCTAAATTCAATCTTTGGTTCTGGTGAGGTGTGAAATTAAGCTTGAGCTGATAGAATCTGAGTAGTACAAAAGCAGAAGTTGAATCCCCATTGAAAAACAAAACAGCACATACCATGGCCGGCCCACTGGTTTTCCAACATTCATTTTACTCCGTCTTTAGAGCTTCTATGGTGCAGGTAGCAGTGTCTATGTGTGTGAAGAATGTAGCTAGGCTATTTTAGGTTACATCTGTTTGGGAGTGGTGATATATTAAGTAGGCATGCTATTTCAGCAGAAGGTGCATATAACTGTGTTCAACAACCATGCCTAGATTACCAACAGTGGAGCATACCCTGGGGCCACAGACCACCAAGGGACCTGAAAGCCCCTGGTTTGCATATTGATACATTTGTAAATTTGCAATGTGATACAATATGTACTTTATATATTGCAGTATCTCAGCTACCTGTAATACATGTTCATTGGGCAAGCTTAGGATCCTAAACACTGCAATGTATTGGGCACTTGACTGCTCATGCACTACATACAGCGCGGAGTGGTGTCTGCTGCCCACAGTGAAGCAATGAGCCGACAGTTGTCATTAATGTTTCCCCTGGCTACCAGTGAATACAGTACATAGCCTGATCCCTTTCCGCGGCTGTTTGGGCAGGTGATGTTATGATTGGTCATACAGTAGGGGGCGGCTGAAGGCTAGAATTTGTGACACTTTGAAATGACCACGACTTCCTTGTTGCGCTCTCAGTTAACCCTCACTGAAGCGAAATGAAAAAAAAAAATAAGGACTGAACAAAGTGGTTAATGTATACATTTCACCATTTCACTACATTCTTGTGCGCTGTGTAGCTGTCGTTTCATTATAAGAAACTTCTAATTTAGGTTAATTAAATTCATCGTGGGAGGGCGGGCGTTACACAGTCCGCCAAATAGAAACTTACTCAACCCAGAAGGACTGACTGGAGAGGAGAAATGGAAGGAGGGAGGACGGGAGGGAGAGAGAGTGAAAGATCGCCAGCTACAGCGCACGATCCAGCGCTGAGAGCCATCGATGAGTGAGTGTAACTGAGCTTATGGGAAGGGAAGGAAGCAGCTCATCTCTGTAGTTCCTGGTGAGCGCGTCACCATTAAAATACGGGGATCGAAGACCATTACGCACTGGGAATTGCGGGAATGTCAAGGGAATTATATTAGTGATTATGTGCCTTATTGGCACCAAGTCGGTGCCACCTCAGTAGTAGGTCTCCAGAGAGAGGGAAAAAGGAGGAGGGGTAGACAGTCTGGCAGACAGGTGCGACTCTACTCCACAGCCGCTGTCTCATTTTCTCCTGGTCCCGCTCAGTTAAATAGCCATGGATACCCGCAAGGAGAACAAGGTAAGAAAACAGCCAATGAAGCCCAAATCGACGAAGCGTAAAGAGAAGAAATACAAAACCGCGAGGCTTTTCAGGAGGAAATCGTTGAGGTCTGTCGGGAATTTTATGAGCAGGATCCTGAAAACTTTGGGCACTTTGGCGCACTTTGGCGACGCGGAGCCGCCGGACGCAGAGGACGACGACGGCGGCTTCGGGCAAAGCGCCTCCTCGGGGGGGTTCAAAGACGACTTTCCGCAGATCTCCAGGGAGGGTACGGTGAAGAAGAGCTCCACCGTGTCCTCATCTCACGGCTCGGTGAAAGACAGGCTGTCGTGGTGCTATGGCGACAAGACGCCCGGGGTGCTGGGGCTGAAGAACCACGGCAACACCTGTTTCATGAACGCCGTGGTCCAGTGCCTCAGCAACACGGACCTGCTGGCGGAGTACCTCGGGCTGGAGCAGTACAAGTCGGATTTGTGTCTCAGGAAGGTGAACGGGGTGGTGAGAGGCGAGGAGCCGCAGACCACCAGGGGAGAGGTGACCGAGCAGTTGGCGTCGCTGGTTCGAGCGCTGTGGACGCTGGAGTACACACCGCAGCTGTCTGTGGAGTTCAAGGTGAGGACACAGACGGCACTAGTTGTTTTTCTATTAAATTTATTGCTGACAACTCTGCTGTTTATTGTTTATGTTTGTTTGTTTCACCATTAGTCATCTGTCGGTGCACAATAGCCCCCCAGTTGACAAGCGACTGTACTGCTTTGGCAACATTTCTTCGCTGCCATCCCCGTAATGCACAGTCGGACTGACCTGAATTGAACTTCATTTCACATCGGCCTCTCTACATTTTTTGTTTTTCCTTTGGGAACTGTAGCTGGTAAGGTTATAAGGCACAATCTTGTAAGTTATAGAGCCAGAAGGTCCTTGCTTCTTGTTATGATGAGCGAAAGCAGCGCTCAGAAAAAGTACCCTATGCCTCTGGATACTACTTCTGGATAAATTACAGCTATGCACACAGCACTTTACTTGATGGGTGAAGACATCAATTAAGGAATGACTTGACCTTTTTTGCACTATAACTGGGCCATGGGGCAAAATATGACGCTTTCCAATTGTGAAACCAAAATTAGCATTTGACTGATGAATCACACCCCTTCAGAAACGTTATTCACTGTACCAACAGAAGCGGGCCAACGTTTACACGTGGGGCTTTAGAGCACGCTCACCATGTATCACTATATTTAGGCTATTTATATATTTTTCCTCACAATCCCCCAGCTACAAGTAGGCCGATTTACCTCAATTGTTACAGTACATAGTCATTAATGCTTTGGCACATGGCCTGCGTCCTGCGCACTCCTACTGCTCAGCTGTATGGTTTCCAGCGCAGCACTCACGTTTAGAGGATTTGGGGGATTTGCGAGCAATATTACAAACCGACATTGTCTCAGTTTGTCAGTGAAACAGATATTTGAATGAACACAGAAGCACGGGCGACTTGTGTATGAATGTAGCTCACAAGACAGCGGTCTATTTCCGTGAATTAAAGCGCACAGGTAGCATTTCTCCACTCAGGGGGAGGAGCCGGCCAGTGGTCAAATAGGTGAGGCAGACCTGCAGTAATAAAAAAACAAAGCTCACCTCTGTTGCGACACTTTGCCTCATGTATGTTCACCAGCAATGGTAATGCGTGTGTGTGTGTGTGTGATTCTGGCTACATCTGTATGCAGGCTACCATGGCCTTGCTTGGTTAGCCTGCCCTACATGCAGCACTTCAAGGTGGCTGGTCTGCATTCCCTGGCTGCCTATACCTGGGATTATTTCACATGCCAGAGGGCGTGCACCTCCTCTCTCTTTGCCCTGGGCTAACAGCATGTCAATGAAACCCTGCAGCCAACCAGCCAATGGAACAGGCAAACTGCAGATACTTTTGAAAGTGGTTTCATATGGACACACATGTAAATTATGTGAGATCAAGCACCACTCATTTTATTTTGTTCATTCATTCATTCATTCATTCATTCATTCACTGTAGTCTCAGTCTTCACAAACATACATATTGAGTGTATAATTCATGCGTGCGTGGAGGGGTTGAGAGCTTATGGTGGCCGTGTGCATGTGTGTGTGTGTGTGTGCGTGTGCGTGCGTGCGTGTGTGCAAGAGTGTGTGTGTCTGTCAGGCATTCCTCTTCCTAACACAAATTGTGAAATGCATGCCCCAAAACTACATTACCTCCACACCATTACACTTGTCAAATCTAAATAAATCAAATCAGCCAGTGAGTGGAGAGTGCGTGCTCATGCTCACATGCACAGAGACACACTTACACGCACACACATACACAGTTAAGACCTCCTGATACTTCAGCCAGCCAGGTGTGGTGCCAGGCTCAGGCCCTGTGTCAGGGCTACAGGGTCCAGAGCCTTCCCTCTGGGCTTATTGAATGACACTCGAGCAGTAGGCTGACTGAGTGGTGACTGCTCTGTTGCATCAACAGCCTGGGGGACGTTGTAGGGGAGTATGGGATGTGCATGCACACACATGCACTAACAAACAATCACACAGGCGCACACACATACTCACTGCCTCTTATTTTTGGCCACTCAGTACCTCTTTTAGCAAGATGGGTTAGTGGGAATGAGTGTACAGTGGAAACAGAAGATATTTGTGTGAATTTTTTAGCAGTGACTTAATAGCACATGTGTGAAAGATAGAGCAGCATACTCCAAACCTATAAGGAAAAGGGAGTACTTCATACTTTAATAATTCAAACTATTCATGTTTTGAGAATACAGCGCCAGTTTCTTCAGAAAAAGCCAGCACACACACCATCCTTTTGAAAAATGAGCACCTTAATTCCAAGGTTGATAGTTGTGTCTTCTGAGAAATTAAGGGGGCCATGCTGAATGTCCCCTCAGGAAAATTCAAAGATGAACAGCAGATTTCTAGTGTGAAGTGCAGTGAAGAAGAGCTCTGCAGTGTCTTGTCCCCGATCTGTTAAAGACAAAGAGTCTTGGTTCAGTGGATCATTAAAACTGAGTACCTGCATACATGTAAGATTTAAGAAGCAGAGATCACTCTTGTCATCCTCAGTGAGCTTACAGGAGTGCCTGCTGACTCTGAAAATCATTCAAGACTTGAAAAGGAAAATAGAACAAGGCCTTGAAAACTTTGTGAATATGGATTAAAGACCTTGAATGTAGAGATCGGGAATTAATGAATTTATTATTTATCGGCCTTCAGTTGGTGTTTGCACAAAAATATGGAATTTATTCCTTTTGATTTCAGGACATAGGTTATGCATACAATGCAAAAGATGTGAAGCAAATGTTCCCTTGCGGGCCTTACAAACCTCCATCATCTCACTCTCATTCATTTAATAACCATGTAGTAATTCCGGGCCTCACCTTGGCTGCATGTCTCTTGCAGTGAGACAACAGTCCTCGAACTTTCACAGCTACTTTACAAGTGACAGAATGTGTGATTTCATCTCCGTCTCTCCTATTAAGGCCATGTGCAACGAGTTGAGTTTCACACAGTGGCTGGTATTAGTCAACCAAATTCTCATCCGTTAAACTGAAATGCTTCTTAGCCCTTGAATTTAATATTTGAATGGGTCACTCTGTTTTGAACAGAGGTTATCACTCCCTCTTTTATTTTCCTCTAATACCTCTCATCTCTGTTGGCAGCGATAAAAGGAAAACTTGTCCTTCACTCCCACTTTTCGCCTCGCCCCATCACATCAATGCAGTGATTTCTGTCTGGCTGCTCATCCCAGGGTGAAGCTACAGAGAGGATGTTTACTGTAGCAAAAATAATTCTAGTGCATTTAGTGTGGAAAAGGAAGACCCCCCTCCCCTCCGCCGAGACAGCTCCAGTGGTGCGCACTGGGAGAGAGAGAGAGAGAGAGCGAGGGAGAGAGTGTTTCTAGAAAACAACACAATCTTCCCACCTGTGATACACAAAAGAAAAGACCCCCCCCTTAGCCTGCGATCAGAAAAGGGACAGACAACTTTGACAACTGATCATTATCGCCAATTCTCTCGGTACTTTAAAAAAAGGCAAAGTGCTGCCTTTACTCAGGCGGAAAAGCATTTCTCTGAGGTGGGGGCTCTCTTCATACTTCAGCTGCTTACTTTTCCTTGTTTGTTCAGCGTCTTCTAAACTTTTGTTATTTTTGAGATTGAGATTAGGAGTGAGTAGGAGCCATGAGCCTGTGAGTAGGAGTCACAACAGTGTCTCCACTTTAGCATGAAGATAGTAGCGTGACTTAAGGCGTTTTACAAAGATACAGCGGGGAATTCAGTCAGCATCTAAAGTTTGGGTGTACTCACATATCTCCCGGAAGAGTCTGACTTGAAGATGGGAAATAGGTTTTCCTCTATTTTCTTAGCGTGCTATGTTTCACTCCAGAGTTTACAAACATCACAAGCAAAAATACTTGTGAAATCATACTGAGCTGTTACATAATGCCAGTTTTTGGATCAAAAGTGTAGACATTGTGTTTCGTAGTGTAAACAAATTCTTCAATCCGGTAAATTAAATTATTAGATTAATCTATTAATTAATCTAAAAGCCATTCACTCCCACAGGTAGTTTATTCCCGTGGACAGTGTTAATGATGAGAGAAAGGTCCTGTGGGAATCAGTCTTAGGGCAGCAGGGTTACATGGAGAAAAATGGAAGTGTCACCTCAACACCATCTTTGGGCATATGGCCTCACAGTAACACCGCACTCTGACCTTTCACCAAACATTCAACCCTGACCTGGCTTCCTTCAACCACGACACACATACTTGCACATGACCATCTCACCACCGATAACATGCTGTTCAACTGTAGGACAGGGAAGACGTATCAATTTGGCTCTATAGTGATCATAAGGGGTCACATATACCCTCTGTATTCCATGCTATTCATTGCCATACAGTTTTTCTTCTTGCGTAGGTCTATGGTAGGACTGGGTGATATGGCCAAAGAAAATAAAATCTCAGTTTTTTTCAAACACTTCTTGATTCATAATTTTAATCCTGAGTTTTTCTTGTTTTTTTTTTTTTTTTTTCGGTAATTGCTACTACTAACTGCTGGGAATCATTGCAGGCATGATTATAAGACTAGTGAGTCACCCATGATTTTCTGGGCATGCATGTTCTGTGTACCTGAGTGAAGTGGGGCTGATTTGATAGCGTGCTCAGCAGCTATTTTAACATTGTAACTTACATAAATCTCAATTTTATGATTCAGCCAGTTTTTGCATCAATTTAAAATGTACACTTTTTTATCGCCCAGCCATAGTCAAGGGTCGAGTGGCATATTGATGTATCAATATTGGGATATAAGATAAGATATCGTTTGGGATTTTGGATACCATAATATTGTGATATGGCATTCATGTTGTCTTTTCCTGGTTTAAAGGCTACATTACAGTAAAATGATGCAATTTTCTGAATTTATTTGACTTTTCTGGCTGTTCTCCCCAACAATGTCTTTATTGATTTTCGTAATGACTTAACACACACACACACACACACACACATGCAAACACACAATGTCTCTGCCTGTGTGACTCTCTCTGCACAGTCAGTAATGTCTTTCCTCAGATTTAGCTGTTCTATTATTTTTTTTCTACCTGTTAGGTCATCATTTCCACATTCCTAATGATTGTTTATCAAAAATCTCTGGTGTGTAAATACCTTATGAAAGCACCAATAGTCATCCTTTCAATATTGTCACAGTAGTGTGATAGCAAGATATTCAGTCACAAGTAATGTTATATTTGATGTTCATGCTCAGATATTTCTCACAGCCTTATGTAAAATAAATAAAATAAAATGCATCCCATCAGACAGTACCCAGCCTACCCGCTTAAGGTAGTATTGCTGAACTGCATGACCTGAAAGGGTTCTTTTGTTTACAAATTAACATTTATTACCTTGAAAGGCCCCATACACAAGACAGACTGACGTGGAACTTGTTATATAAATCCAACTGTACTTGCAAATTTGACACATTGGCCTGACGGGGATGTTACAATTAGAGATTAAAGGCTGCATCATTCATGGGTGCTGGCATGTTTACTTGTTTACAGAGGGAACTTTGTCCTTTTACAGTATTCACCAATGGAAGGCTTACTGAGCATGTATGCCTTCTCTCAGCTATGCCTTCCTTTGCGCTCCAGGCCTATAAAGGATTTAACAACACGGTAATGATACAGAAACTACTTCAAGAAGTTGTCCAAGTCACGGTAGCGCAGAGGAGCCTGAATTCTCACTTTTTACGCTTGACAGGATGCAGCTCTTTGAGGCCAGAGGAGCTCATCTCAGGCAGCAGGGAAGAAGAGGCCTGGTGTTTTAAGTCGGCTTGTTTGTTCTGGGAGTGCAGGAAGTGTGTGACAGCCAAGCAGGGCAGAGAGACGGATGGTTTGTTTGCCTTTTCTTGTCTCTGCTCTCCTTCAAGAGCCACTCTCATTCTCACTCTCAGTGGCGAAGATGTATACATTGTTTGTAGAAATACACATGCACACACACTCACGCTGGTGGGGATGTGTACCACCTGGACTGTCTGTGCCACATTTGTACACTCAGCCTGCCTTCCATTTTAGATTGATTGTCACTGCAAAAGAAAAAAAAAAAAATGTAACAAGTCATTTAGTCTCATGTTCAGTCAAAAAATTCAATCCCACTTGTTTCCTCTGCAGTTAAACATTTTTTTTTAGGATATTTTTTTTTCTGTGAACAAAAACAAATATGTTGAAATAAGTTAAAATTAAGCAGATAAGTGCCCTTGTGTCAAGAAAATGACAATTCTGGAAACAAGTTCATAGTCCACAGACAGATTTTTCAGTTTTAAGAAAAATAAGTTTACAACACCAATTTGCGATGAACTGACTTGTTAAGATGAAGATTGCAGCAGGGTAAACAGCACCAGGCCTAAAACAGGCAGGAGTTGATAAGGTTGTTTTGTCTCTCAATCATAAGCGTAGCAATCAGGCCATTCATATGAAGGAAGTGGATCAGAGATATGTAACGACAGCGATATATGTAATGTGGCAGTTGTTTATGTGAGCTGGGCAGTGAATATATTTTCTCGCACACTTGTAAAACACGAAGTTTGGCAGCATATGGCTGACAGATCCACTGTGTGTGTTTGGAAACAGCATGCTTTTCCACGACTCGGTGAGCACTACCTGCATCACTGTGACAAAAA
Organism: Myripristis murdjan; assembly: GCF_902150065.1. Taxonomy (NCBI): domain Eukaryota; kingdom Metazoa; phylum Chordata; class Actinopteri; order Holocentriformes; family Holocentridae; genus Myripristis; species Myripristis murdjan. Next base: position 14,696,232 of record NC_043980.1, read on the forward strand.
GCAATAAAGCAAAAGAGAAGTGTCTACACTGTATTTATGTAAGCACAGCAGTACGAGAGCGTTTTCCACAGATTTATTGCCCCCCAAACCCATGATTTATGCACCCAGCGAGAAGCGACATGCTGTAGAAAGCCATGGGAATAAATCAATCCTCATAAGTCTGGTCTGCAAGACCACGATCACCCAATCATGGAAGAGGGTCTGGGACGACCTTCCTACTTTATCTTAGTGAAGGAAAGTGCATGGATATGGCACATAACTATACATACCCGTATATATTCCTGCTGCTCTTGACAGATACAGCTTCCTACCCTCCGCTGTGCACACAACAGCATATTTACAGCCTGAGCCGCGAGTCCTCAGTGTATCAATTTCTCAGTTTCAGCAGAGCCCGGGGAGCCTTTCCCAGGCTGTAAACCATTCAGAGGCGATTATTTTCATCGCATCTCATCCCCTCTTATTTCTTCCTGATCGCCAGTAAATCCCACATTGGGGACGAGTGCGGACGCCAGGCTTTGCTCAGTCTCAGCTGGCTGGCACCACTATTGCAGGATATCCAAGCTTCTCAGGGTCCTGGACCGAATGAGTCTCTGAGTCCAAGATGCTGAGTTCCTTGTGTCATCAGAAATACGTACCTGGGTTTGTTTTCTTCTGGAGGTGAATCCTAGGATGGCACAGGAAGGAGCAGGCTGATTAGTTTGGAGCGGGTGTGGTGGGAGGGTTTGTCTGAGGAGCACGAGAAGCAGACAAGTACAGGTGCTACATTGCCTGCATGTATCATCTGTATATACACACACTCAGTTGCCACTTTATTAGGTCCACCTGTACAATCTAATGCAGTTCAGTGCAACAGCTCTGCCATAAATTCTACCTTTTAAGAAAGTTTATAAAGTCAAGTTTTTGCTGACATTGTGGGGAATGTGTGAATTTAATTCTGTGTTTATTATTGAGGTTTTAGTTCGCAGAGGTCTTGTACTGGACTCCATAATATTTAGAGGTGTTTCTAATTTTTATTTATAGACATGATGGGGACAGAATATTAGAAACACATCTCAGTAAAATGCACTCCAGTACAACAGCACCACAAACTGTGAGTTCAATACCAAACACAGAATTGGATGAACACCTCTGTTACTGGGACAAAGGAAAACCAGAACATTATGGGCATTGTAAAAGTAAACTTTATGGCAGAACAGTTGTATTGGATTGTATTAGATCGTGCAGGTGGACCTAATAAAGTGGCCGCTGAGTGTATATGTGTGTGTGTGTGTATGTGTGTGTGTCCTCCAGGGGTGGCAGGGGTGGTTGGAGCTTAGCTGGGATTGATTAGTGGAGTGAATGGATGGCTTGGGATTGATAGAGAGGAAAGAAAAAGAGAGAGAGAGAGAGAGACAAAAACAGAGGTGGAGGGGTGAGAGAGGGGAGAGCTTCAGACAGAGAAATGATGGAGGAAAAACAGAAAGATGGAGAGAGAGAGAGAGGTAGAGGCGGTAAGTGATGACTGCCCTGCGTCTGGTCTGGTCAGACAGCAGAGGAGAGCTGGCAACACCAGGCCGCTGAAAAATGAAACAGCAAATGGATCAGCCAGTAATGATAGATTCTATCCAGCCTCATTCCAGCCACACCTGTAGGGGGAATGGGTAGTGTGTGTGTGTGTGTGTGTGTGTACCTGTGCACTGCCTCTAAAGGTTCTGCCCCGTCATAATTTGTCAGCAACACTCTCAGTCCGTCACTGAGGAATCCAGCCGGGCCTGTTTGGCAGGCTGGAGCACGATGAGGTGAGGTGGCGCAAATGGGTTTTTGAGGGAGCGACGGAGGGTCATTTGCTTGATGTATGTTTATGGTAAATTCCCCGTCCTGCCAGCACTCTGCTGCAGATCCATCACTGTTTACAGAGTGGGAAGATGGACGGGGGAGTTGGGGGTTAATGGTGTGAGGTGAGGCAAGGTTAGCGAGACGGGACACTGAAACAGACATCCGAGTCTGGAGGCAGGCCGGCATCTGCTGAGTACCAGGAGGTCGTGAACCCTGTTGTGGAGACTGTGCCGCCTAATGGCTGTGTTCTATTTTCTGTCTTTCTTTCTTTCTTTCTTTCTTTTGATGGGAAAACAGAGGATTAAAAAAAACTAAAAAAAAAAAAAAAAACCTTGACACACCCAGGAGTCAAACTCGATTTTACTTCCTGGAGTGATTTGTACCTTTGTTCACCAATTTCATGCCCTGCAGACTGGTCAATAGTTCAGTGTTGATGCTCCGTGCTCCCTCGGACTGACCCTCAGCTCACCTTTATCTCTACCTTTACCAGCACCCAAGTGTTTGCTTGTCAAACAAGATCTCGCCAGAGCAGCGGCCGGGCCAACTTTGAACATCGCTGGAGTGTTTACAGAGAGACCTGATATGTCAGCTATTCTTACTTTGCCCTCTTGTCTTCCTCATTGTTCTCCTCTTTGGTCATTTTTAATTTTTTTTTAGTTTTTGCCTTACACTGCAAAAAAAAAAGAAAAAAAAAATCTCCATCTTAACAAGTCATTTAGTCTCAGTTGTAATAATTGTATTTGTTTCCAAGCAGTTTCTCTGTTTTCAGGAACTCTCTCTCTCTCTATTTATCATCTATATCGGTGTGTGTGTGTGTGTGTGTGTGTGTGTGTGTGTGTGTGTGTGTGTGTTGAAACAAGGCAGAATCAGGCGATAATAACATAATACTTGTTAAGCCAGCTTTGCCAATTCACTCTAAACTTCACTCTAAACACGGAGGCAACATGGTGCGTTTCAGCATTAAGACTCCTGAAGACAACATGAAGCGCAGTAAAACCTAAGTGAACCTGATATGTGCCACACACACACACACACACACACACACACACACAAACACACACATACACCCAAACAGAGAGAAAAGTGAGAGGGAGAAAACAAGAGAGAGGGACAGAGATAGACGAAGCAGAAAAGTCATCCTAATGAAGTCATGACCTTTTGATGTCATCAGGCATCTGTTCCTGGACACAGCAAGACGACGGCAACCTTGGCAACTCTCTCTCTCTCTCTCTCTCTCTCTCTCTCTCTCTCTCTCTCTCTCTCTCTCTCTCTCTCTCTCTCTCTCCCTCTCTGTTATTCAGTCCACAGCTTTGAAAAGCTCTGCTGCCTCGGTTTTCCGCTCTCTCTTTCTGAGGCTGACCACAACTGAGTTGTCCTTTTGAAAGGCAGACAGACGAATGCTTGTGGATCTGTTGAAGCTTGGCCAGCTTCGCTCTCCTCCCTCCTCCCGTAACTTACTCCATCAGTCCCTCTCTCTCTCTCCCTCTCTCTCCCGCCATCCATCCATCCCTCCATCCCTCTGTCAGTGCTGCCTCATTGTGATGAAGCTCATTAATGGGCTGTCTCTGTCAGGTAAAAAGGGAGGGGGGCTCCCTCCTGTGTTTATATTTAGATACAGGGATACTGGAGGTATGATGTGGTGATTTTTAATGAGGTAAGGAGCAGTGCCTGGATCCTGTCAGTCACACACAGGGAAGGGGGGATGCGTTTGGGCAGTGCGGCGCTAATGCTGTGATTAGTTTTGTGTGTCACTTTCTCTGTCCGACTTATAAACTGCAAACTCCCTCCTCATAATTGAATGAGACAGAGTCTGTGTTTTTTTTTCCTGTTTAACACCTGTCAGCCTCCAGACATCTCCCGTGTGATTCATCTCCTGGGTTGTAACATATTACAGGAGGAATGATTTCTCAGACTATGGTCGGGTACCCCAAGAGTAGATTTTTATTATTCACATGAGCCAGGCCTCTCTGCTGCCTGTAATAGCTCTCTCAAGAGATTATACAAGACAGTACAGGGTCTTAAAATCTTACTTTTCTTAAAAGAAAGAAAAGATTAAAAAAACATCACTGGGGTGAGTGAAATAAATCAATTTGTTCAAAGAATGTTCTTGAATCAAGTGTCATTCTTCTTGATGTTTATTGAGTGATCTACCTTATTATGACTTTTTACAAAAAAAAGTCTCTTTTTTCAAGAAATGTGTTGAGAGAAATGAAGCTGAATTGGATACAATCAGAATTATCTCACCCACTGGTTCAATCTTTCATGGTTTTAAGAAGAAAAAAAAGACAAGCTTATGAATGGCTCATTGAACTTCTATTTTTTTTTGAATGTGTAGGAAATGAATTTTTTTGCTCATTTCTTTTCCTGCCTCAAAGTGTTCAAGACCCTGGGGTTTAGAGTTGAAGAAGTGGCCATGAGCTTCGTTTCCCCACAGGTGACCACATGTACCAATCAGATGTAATCTGATGCAGATTATTGTACGATTGCTTCATGTATCCATAGTGATCTGGTGTGTCCTCACGTGACAGTGTTTTGCCCGACTGTGAAAATGACCAATGTGAATATGACCTTATGAGAACTTCACATATCAACAGTGTTGGGACCAATTACTCACAAAACTAATAAGTTACAATTACTAATTACTTCTGTAAAAAAGTAATTTTGATTACTACTCAATTACTGCTGCAGAAGAGTAATTCAATTACTGGGGAAAGTAATTTTTATGATTACTTTTTTTCTTTTCTTAAATCCTCTTATTAATGCACATATTTTTGCGTTGCTGTTGCAGTGTGGACATTGCTGTCAAATTTCATCTATCATTGTCTGTTGGGCACGTTACTTTGAAAAAGTAATACATTATAGTTTAAAGTAGTGACGCCAGCTTGTCCAGGTAGGGAATTGAACCCCCGGTCATCTGTATGGCAGGCGGGGATACGATCCGCTCTTCCATCGGGAACACATACGCTTCTTGTAATTTGTGCTCAGTCATTCTCCATGCATGTTGATAAGTTACGAAAAACTGCAAAGTCCGACCGGTTTGAAAATTGACACACCGCTTTTTCTCCACAAGACGCACATTTTTTGAATAGGATAATAAAATAATAATAATTATTAGTAGTAAGTAACGGCTAGTAACGGCGCATTTTATTGTCAGTAACTGTAACGGCGTTGTAACGGGGGAAACAGTAATTTCTTTGATTACTCGTTACTGATAAAAGTAACGGCGTTAGTAACACCGTTTCTTTGTAACACCGTTACTCCCATCACTGCATATCAATATGAAGTGACGTTGTACTGAAAACTGCAATGATCTTTTCTCACGAAGAGCTCTTCTTTTCTCCCTGGCAACACGTCTGTCGTCTGAGTAAATTTTCTTTATTATATGATCTTCTCACAGCAAAATCTCTTCCAACAGGTGCTGCATTAAGTGACTCTGCATTATGTGATGACGAGGGAGAACTAAATTATTGCCTAGTCGTTACCTCTCTAGTTTCTTCCCTCCACTTCCAAGCTAAAGTGTAACTCTTACATTACAGATGAAAGTGTGCATTCCTCTTTCAGGCAACCCAATCGTTTTGTTCATTTTTTTATGTATCTTTTCATCACTGTGGCGCGCACACTACACAAGTGATTGCAGAAAAGGTACACTAATTACATCATCTGTCTCCTGGGAGGACGCGGCCGAAGTTGAAGCACAGCGGCTACTGTTGTTGTTGATGATAAAAGTGGACCTTAGCCTGCTGTTCTTACCACGTGTGCACTGTTTTGTGCCAGATAGAACAAAAAATGTGGACCAACGGTGGGCAGCATTGATTGCATATTTTGCAGAGAGAGTTGTTCTTTACCTTCCTCTCGCACTCTCATTGGCTTTTGCTCACTGCCGCTTCAGGGGCTTGTCGTAGACTGCTTTGAGAGCGCTCCAACTACAGGAGCACTGTGATTTTTTTTGGCAGCTTAAGACAGCTCTAAGACGGGTCTGGGACGTGTCATTGAACTGCTCAGACTGCAGGAGCCTCGGTGACCAGCATGAACACCGATTTGTCTCCAGAGTTTCTCTGTGACTGGAAAATCATGGCTAAAATCTTGTAGTCTGAGCCCGGCATTAGCTAGATGGTCCAGCAGGATGCCCTGGCTGTGCTTAGTGAATGACTCTTTAAATCGCCCTAAGTGACAGATTAATTTTGACGTCTCTTTTCTCCTCAGAGTATAGTGTCCAAGTATGGCTCTCAGTTTCGGGGAAACTCTCAGCATGACGCCCTGGAGTTCCTCCTGTGGCTCTTGGACAGAGTCCATGAAGACGCCAATCCCAATCCCAACAACCACAGCAGCAGCAGCAAGACCAAAGCCGCCGCCAAGGTAAGGCCACATCAGCCACATGTAATCAAAATCATCAGTGTTAGGACAGTGAGCGGGCCTGTTTTTACTGTTGTGGCTGTGACATGGTCTTACGTGCTAAACACAGCAAATAATGTTCATATAATGCAAAAAAGGCAAAAAAGGCAAAACCTACCTAGGGCCCACAGTCCTGATATGATTGTGCTAAAGGAAGAAAAGTGTTGTCTTATGCATGTGCCTTTTAAAATGTAGAGAGACAATCAAGCACACAAGTCAGAGGAACTCAAAGGCATAATATTACAAAGAGCTCACAAGAGTGAATCTGTGCCAGATGCAATTGTCATGATCAGCATTGTGGGACGAATAAGCACAGGGAAGGTTTACCCATAATGCAGGTGATATTTTATTACTATGTTATCACATTTTGCTCTGAATCCTAAATTGGACTGCACAGCCACACACACAGTAAGTCACGAAATGCTCCTGCGTCTGCCTCACTCTCCCAGCTCGGAAAATAGATTTTTACATCAAGTTCATCATCGTTTTATGAACATTTTATGTGGATTTTTGCCTCATCAGTATTACATGTGGGCGAAGCTGAGGCGAAAGATGTTCTCTGATGAATTTAACTGTCTCCTATAAAACTGAGTTACATGTCCTTAAACATGACTGATGAGCTCACTAGAAGGAGGAGAAGGAGAAGTAAGTAATTTTTTAATGCTGTGAACTGATTATCTTTTAGAACATTTCTGCTTGGTATTGGAATCATATTGTAGAAACTTTAGTGACAAAAAAAAACAGAGGAAAGTCTGGAGAAAGTGGTAATAACATGCCTCAAAAGTCAACAGCAAGACTCAAAGTAATACAGCTTGACAGCACGGGCTCATGGCACATACCTTAGCCGTTCGTCCTTGGCACTGCCCTGAATAATTTGTTCAAATTCAATGGGTGAAAAGAGCCCGAATAGCTTTAAACAGACACAGTAAGAGAGGCATTCTGTAACAGAAGTGCACCATGATCCCTGCCTGTTAAGATCAATTGACAATTGCCTTTTCAAGTCAAGGCGGCTATCATCTTAACAGGCTTAATAATTTGAACTTGTTATCAAAAGCTCAGGAATGCTGACCTCACCGGTGGCAAACTCTATTGCTGTCCTCCTGTTACATGAATAGAATAGCACCGGGCTAGTTTGTTTCATCCTTGTCAAAGAAATCAATTAACACACATTCACAAAAGCAGAGTGATTTTCTATGGGAGAGTCTGAAGCCTCTTTGAATCCCTGCAACCCCAAAGGTCCCCGAACTGCGCTTGGAACGGAGCTTTTGCTATGAAGAGCCAGGCTTACAGCGCCCTGAGTGCTGTTGTGGTTCTTATACCTGCAGGTTTCAGTGGTCACCCATTGGCCCTCGGTCTGAAATGAGCCTTTGTGTGGAGTGGCACTTCTCCTGTGAGATGTAAAAGGAGAGGCTTGCTGAAGTGGCAGGCAGCAGCCTCTCCCCCATGTCTTTCCCTCTCGCTGTCACCCTCCTTTCCTTTCTCCCTCGCTCTGTGATGTGGGATGTTCACCTTACAACCTAACCCTGGGAAAAGAGCCAGGACTGGACCGGATACAGTGAGACAAACTGAAAGGCAGACATGAGATGACTGAGCTGAGAAGTTACTCTTTTTCATGTTCAGGATCTGAAATTAACATCCGCCAAGCTCCAAATGTTGGTAAAATATGTGTTTGGTGGATAAATCAATAAATAAAGTTCTCCTCACACGCTGGCTGGTGATTTTTTGAGACGAGTGTCACTGCTGGCCGCCGCACACTCTGTGTGATGGTGAGCCAGTCAAATCACAGCAAAACAGTGGCTCTGCATCAAACAGGCTTCAGATTGGCTTTTTGTTACGCTGCACTACTCAACCCAGTGGTGTCTAAGCTTCTGTTTCTCCCCTAGTCGGATGGTTAACTAGCTTGATGCAAGTCGAAACACTTTGTTCTTCTGGCAGCACGAGGCAGATGTGATGCCACCAAATGAAATAACAAATACAAAAGACATCCACTTTATAAGCGAGCGAGCAAATTTTAAGTTAATCCTCTCAATCTGCTCCTCTGTTTTTATTAAATGTCTCACTCAGTAGGTGATTTTATACACAGGATAAAGTAGCCTTGAAAATGTGCAGACGGTATTTCTCTATGAACATTTTTGCCAGTAAAATTATCCTTCTGGCAAGCCACAGAGTAAATTTTGGACACGGATCACAACTCAATCATTGCCTGATTATTTCTCAGCTGTAGTTAGGAATTAGATCTCCAGTGCTTATCCACAGATTGATTTTTGGACACTTAATCTATGGCTTTAAAACTTAAGAAAAATGTAATCCATGGCCTGACCTATGTGTGTGTGTGTGTGTGTGTGTGTGTGTGTGTGTGTGTGTGTGTGCAGTGTGATTAAATGCTGGGCTTGAAGGCCTACTCTGATCCAACACTCACTATGACAAACCCCTAGTGTTTAATTACATTTACCAAGTGCCATCCTGTTGCTCCCATTGGGTGTCGAATTTGGCAATAGTGCAGTTTGTTGTGCCTCAACTATGGGACCAACGCTGCCAAAGGACCTCCAGTGCTATTAGTAAATGAATGCTCTTATGAACTGTCACTATGTTGCCACCCAATGCCCACCCTCCCTCTCGCACAATAGCACTAATAGAGGCAGTCTTTATGCTACATAAACAGCTTAGGGCCGTCTCTCTCATTAGGCTGCCAGTGAATCACAGCATCATAAAGCGGGTCTTTCCTCTGCTGCTGCCACGAGGCAGAGGAGAAGAAAAAGAGGGGCTTTTACACACCAGGAGGGAACATCTCTGATTTTCCAAAATGAAATCCTCTTCTCCCTCCCTGTCTCCCCTTCTCTGTAAATGGATTTTATTCATTTAGCCAAGCACACTTTGGCAAATACATACCACTCTTGTCACGTCAAAATCCCCTAACTCCATTTGTAGTGATTTTCATGTTTTAACTTGAAGGATTACATGACCCTCTGTGGGTTCCTCTGTGAGGAAATGTGACACTTTCAGAACTCCGTTGAACAAAATGAAAAAAATACCTCATTTTCAAGCTGCAAATGAAACATTTTTTTCCTGCTCCATTCTTAAAAGTTAGACTTTTTGAGGAACCAGGGGTTTCGCCTGACAGTGAAGATATACAATGAATAGACAAAATATTAGTGACATCTTCCAGATACCATGCTGCAGCCTCCTTTGCACAATCTGCATCTCAGCTGACTCAGAGCTTAAAAATCCTTCTCTGACTTGTCTGCTTTCTCTTTATCTGCCTCTCTTCTTTTATCATTGGTGTGTATATACATTCAGTGTATGCATACACATAAATATGCATTCAAGTGTGTGTGCATTGATATATACAATACTTGTGCACATATAACCACCCACTCACCCACACACACACATACATGCACACACACTACTGATGGTGGTTGCATGCAGAAGCATTGCAGTGTAAGGGAGCTTTCACACTTACCCTGTTTGGTCTGTTTCAGTCAGACCATGTTGGGTTTACTCTGATAGTTTGGTTTGTTTGGAGAGGTGAGAACATTCATTTGAACTCTGGTTTGGACCAAGCAAGCAAACCGTAGTCTACCCAAAAGGTTTGGACTTGGTCTGGTTACAGTTGAACCATGGTGTGGTTTGTTTCAAGTGAAAGTGTAATATTAGACCAAAACTATAGGAAGTGACTGTAATCTAGCACGTCTACAGACCAGTCCTTCGTTCACACGTGGTCTCGACAAGAGTTCATATTCCTCATACTGAACCTTGACATCACAATATGTCTCTGATCGTTTGTTCTGCTTTTGGTCTGTTGTTGCAGTACGCTGTTGTGTCTGGACCTGGAGTTTCCCTCCTAGAAATTCTGTGCAATAGATAAAGGACCTGCATGACCGCTTGGCATTTGTTTGCAAATTCTGGTCCATTTAAATCAGGGCCATCTGAACATTAACTGGACTTAATGCAAAACGCCACAAAGTAACAACTTGATGCCTCAATTGGACCAAGGAAGTGGACTGTTTGGTGTCGACGCACCAATATACACTGGGCTAAAATAATGTGTAAGTGATAGAAGTGCAGCAGTTCTCATTATCTCTGCCAAACGGTAGTCTGCAGGCGATATTACATTTGGTGTGTGTGTTTTGTATCTGTCAGCAGCTAATCTCACATACTACTGGGCCTATCAGCCTGATACTCAACACCTTTGAAAAACGAGGACCAGAGAAGGCAGGCAGAGCCCCTTTATTTTCACATCTTCCTTCTTCTCCTGTTAGGTGAAAAAAATTGTGTTTTTTTGTTTTCATTCTCTGTGCTTTTAGGGTTAGGGTTGCTGTCCTACTGTGCCTGTGTTTGCTCCGATCATTGGTGAAGGAATCCAGGACGTACGTGACGTATGCGATGTTATTTTAATTTGTGCTCTTCTTGTTTCTGTCACTATGACCTTTGCCAAAAGAAAAAATGGTTCATGAGCCATAGGCACCTGACCTGCGGTTTAGGAAAAAGCGAAACTCGAGAGACGCTGGGAGTTTTGCTCAGCACATAGGGTAGCCTATAGTCCTATACGCAGCCTGTAGCCTGTATGCAGGCAGTGCCTCCGTATTTTCTCTTCTCCTGTTACACAAAAAAACAATGTGTTTTTGCCTAGATCTGAGCAGCAGAGAGGTGGACATACATATGGCAGAGATCTGTGCTGTACTCAGTTCACTCCTCTAGTTCATTCTTTTTTACCAGAAGCAGTTTCTTTGATCCACTGGTGTTCGTTTGCTAGAATGTTCAATAATTACTTTTTTGTCAGGCAATGCGATACACACTGAATGTAAAAAAGTAGCATGAACATATTCCTGATATTGAGTTGCAGCCTCTTTGGCATAACTCACATCTCACCTGTCTCAACGCTGAAAAATCCTCCTTTAATTTGTCTGCTTTTCTTTTCCTATGTCTCCTCCAATGTGATTATTAGAGATTTAACTGGAGAAATCAATAAAGGATCATGGTTTTAAGTGGAATTCACCTCAGTGAACTTGTAAAAAGACTAATATTTTGTATTCAGTCTAATTCAAACAGGTAAGCTGAGACGAATTTGGTTATAACTCCAACATTTAGCTCTAAGAAGTAAAATTCGACCCAGTGGAAATTAAATAAAGTTCCTGACCTCACAAATCTGCATTTTTTTTCCTTTGGATAAAAGGCATCTTTCAAAAGGGACATATTTTTAGTGCTTTGGAAAGGTACCTTTGTTGTCTGTGTCAAGTCAGTGTCAGTTCAGTCAGAGTCGTGAGTGGATGGTTGAATGAGATCCATTGAGGGAAAAAGAAGAAGGCACATCATTTCTCGGAGCCTCAGAAGTCAGATGATAATTGAAGTCCCCTGGCAGAGCAGAAGGACAGAGAGAGAGAGAGGGAGGGAGGAGAGAGAGAGAGAGAGAGAGAGAGAGAGGGAGAGAGAGAGAGAGAGAGAGAGAGAGAGAGAGAGAGAGAGAGAGAGGAGAGAGAGAGAGAGAGAGAGAGAGAGAGAGAGAGAGATGGAGCGATGGCCGGGTTGAGCAGCTGAAGGAGAGGGAGTCAGGAGGTGACTTTGATTGCTTTGTCTGTCACCAGAGCCTGGGAAACAGGCGTCTGCGACGACACAGGTCCTGCTGAGCCGACAGAAACTTAGCAGAGTGTCAACACTCTCCCTGTCTGCTTCACGGACATTTGCTGAATGGCACCTTGTCCTCCAGCTCTCCCATGACACATCTTATGGGCTAATGACCGCTTGCTCCTTATGTGTCCTGTGTCCTGCATGTTTAAATTTTTGAACGTACCACCTCATTGCATGTCTGCTGGACAGGATGCAGTGGAGAGGAAGATGATGATGGTGATCAGAGAGCACTACATCATATCCTGCAGTCATGTGGTGTCAGATTTATTGGGTATACAATTTTCTCACACATCAACTTGCCCATTTGGGTCATTTGCTCTCTTGTGCTTATAGTCACATTATTTGTGACGCTGACCATAGCAGAGCCAGAAAACAGCGCTCGGCTTTTTCACTGGACAGTCATATAAATACCTCAGGAAACTGAATGCTGCCACTCCATATTTATTAAGCAATGTCCTTGTCTTGTAAATTTGTCATTGTGGTCCATTTTCAGCTTTATTATATGCAAGGTTCTTATAATTTTTATTTTCATTTCATTTTGACTTTTTGTTTTCAATTTAGTTTATTTTTAATCAGTTTTCAAGCCAGCTTGCTAGTTTAGTTCTTAATTTTTGAAAATGCTTAGTTTCAGTTTAATTTTTATTAGTTTCAATGTTAGTTCAAGTTCAAGTTTATTTAGAGCCCAATATCGCAGTTTACAGTCCCAAAGGGCTTTACATGCCCACATGTTTACAATAAACAGGACAATGCCCCTTAACTTAATCCTCATAGAGGTAAAAAAAAAAAAAACTTTTTTGTAATATGGAGTATTTGTCAGGGGTGAGATTCAAAAAGGTCTGAAAAAGTTTTTTGTAACAAAAGCTCAACAAAACATCAGACCATTTTAAAAGATATAGTCACTGAGGACAGAAGAACAACCAAATAAACTGACAAAGATGAAAACAAAAGACATTTTCTCTATAAATGTATTTTATTTTAGGTAGTTTTGTAAACACACAATACAGTCTCAGTGAGTTATCATTTTTTTGTCTCAAGTCTCATTTGGATTATTTTTATTACAGTTAAGGCAAATGTTTTTTCACACTTAGTTTTCATTATTTCTTTAATTTTTGTTAACAATAATGACCTTACACAAAACTGATTCTATGCTCCATATTGGAAAGGGAAATTACATCACAAATTAGGTGAATTGTGCTGCATCTGGAGTCCTGTTTTCTATGACTTGCACTATAAACATCATGTGAGAGGGTGCAGATGCTTCCTGGTTGGAAACTAAATCCAAAATCTAAATCCAACATCTCGTGAATGTACGGTTAGCGAGCTGAGCTGCAACCATCCACCATTCTCCTGATCTTGCCCTGTTTTGTGATGTTTAGCTAACTTTTCTCTGACTCTTCATTAGCCAGGGCAAACCTGTGAGTAAACATGAAGAGCTTAATAAACATCTTATTTCTTTATAGCCAGTGATCGATTTGGTCAAGGCACTTTAACAAGGAGAACGGGATGCATGTCAAATAGTGGGACACATTAATTAAGTTTGCCAACAAGAGGACAGCTCTTCAACATTGTGAAAGGCGTGCTTGGAGCGAATGGCTCTTTGCTTTGTACTTCCTCAACTTTCTCCTGACAGAGTGTGCCTTTCCTGCATGTTTGTCACATCCTTTGACAGCCTGCTCATATTGTGACATTTTTGAGGTCTCATTATTATTGCAGTCATGATCTATTCTCCAGGGAAGTGTTGGAATAGTCGGGGAACAAGTATAATGAGTGCCTTTTAATACAAGCACATTTTCATGGTTGTGTTTCCCCACTCTACAGTGTTCAAGGTTATACATCAACTTCCCTGTAACATATAGAGCAAACTCCCACACTGCTCCCATGGAGCAGACTCCAGCCTTCCTTTATGGAGAGAGCTATTGTATCTGTGATACATACTGTTCAGCTGGGACCTACCCTGTGGCACAAGTATTGTAATTTTCTCCTACATTATAATACTGATACATACTGGGGAATGTGCAGTAATACACATGAGAGAATCCACCAGAGTCACTCTGTAGAACACACTCAGGCCTCGTTATGAACTGTGCACTGTGGTTTTCAGTGGGTGATGTAAATTTGGGCATGAAAGAGGGTGGCATCCCCTCTGGTTAGCTCATCATCCCTCTTGTTAACCACATTAGAAAAGTATGTGGTAGAGGAAAATAATGATGCATCAATCTTTAATGACCTTTGTTGAATTTGAACCTACATCATGTCTCAGGTTGCACGCTTGCTGTTGTTTCCTCGGTGTGGATCTAGCTAAATAAGTCAGTACAATTATGGGAATTTGTCTTGAGGACACTGGTGCATCGATATATTGACAACTCCCATAGCAGCAGAAGTACATTCTGGCACACATGGTGCAAAGACAGCAGGACCTTAAGTTATATAGCTGACTGAATTAATATGTAGCTTTCCACAGGACTGGAAAGAGAAATAAAACATCCTACTTAAAGAGATACTTCACAGAGCATGGGTGGGATTTATATCAAATACAAAATGCCTTCAGTCCCTGATTAAGAAAGTTTGACCCACAGTTGTAGGAGTTTTAATCATGGTAAATTTATATTCCAAAAACACCAGCTATCTCTGATCCACTGGGAAAAAATGGGTCCATAATTTATGATATTACAACAGCAAAATGCTATCAGTGCTATCAAAATTCTATCCAGCTCACACTTTTCATGCTTTGTAAAAAAAAAAAAAAAAAAGTCTCCAGTATCCAGCTGTTGTAAAATAATGGGCCCAATTTTTTCCACTTTTTCCATGAGTTGTTCCCAAACTTTTGTTGAATCAGGTGTCATTTTCTTGGCTCCAGTGGGGGAGGGTGAGAGGTTTGCCCTCTAGGGTGCCCCCTCTATCAATAAATAGAAATGATACATTTATATTAAATTAGATAAAAAATAATAAATTATAATAAATTGTAATAAACTGGAGGCAAACTTCTCCTCTAATGGAGAAGTGCCCTTCCAATGGATAAAATGTGATGCAGAGCTGTAAAGGCTGTCTCTACATGTGTGAGGATGTGGGAAGTTTTTTAATGGATGAGCCTCCAGTGGAGAGAATGTGATGTGCTGCTACAGGACAGGTGGCCTTACAATGGGAGAAATGTGAGGTTCGCCAGGTGCCTTATTGATGAAGAAGACTCAGAAGGTGCCTTTCCAAGTGAGAAAACACGATGAAGTGCCCTTGCAATAGAGAGGAAGAAATACCAGTGGGGAAAAAAGAGATGCAAGGTGTCCTGTAGGGCAGCTTTCCCAAAATGAGGCTGTGACGACAGTCTAGGGCTGCCAACAAATAGTTTACAAAGTATTTGGCATACGTTTTTGTAAAGGCCCAATAAGTTAGGCTAATATCTTGCAAGTTGTAAAGTTTTACCAATTATCAAAGACAAATGTATGTACACTGCAAATGCTTTAATAGAGAGCTCTATCACATTTTTAGCCTTGATGCTTGGCTAAGGAGCTAGGCAACTTACCTTGCTTTGTTAAGTCTATGCTAACCTCAATTTGGAAATCAAGCGGAAATGTAAAAATCCTTCCTTAAGGGAATTATTTGAGAGTAATTTGAACAAAAGCCTGTAGGATTTTTGTCATGGTTTTGTGTTTCTTGTGTTTTGGTTGGACTCATGTTTCTGTTTTCCTGTGTGTTTCCTTTGCCCAGTTCCCTTCATTGATTTCACCTGTGTCTTGTTTGCCCCTCCCAGTTCCCACACCTGTCCTGAGTCTGTTAATCATCACTGATTGTTCTGTTCCCTCCCAGTGTTTCCCTCGGCCTATCCTCTGTGTTCTCCTGTCTTGTGCTCCAGCCCCTTCCCCAGGTGTGTCTTGTTAGCTTATTAGTCCTTGTGTATTTAAGTCCTGTTTTCAGTTCTGTTCCTTGTCTGGTCATTGCCTTTGCTGTCATGTGTTCCCAGTATTCCCTGCATTTCCAGAGTTTCCCTAGAGTTCATTAAATATTTTGTTTTCTTCTGAGCTTCGTGCCTGCTTGCTCCTGCGTCTGGGTCCGACCAAACCTCCACACGTTTCAAAGTTTGGTGTGACTTGCTTTTTCGCTTAATTTAGGAGTAGGTTTAGCATTGAACTTGGAGCCCGAGGCAGCTTGTGTTTGACAGGACGGCTCCAGAGCTGCAGCAGTATCGGTGGAGGTAAAGATAAAGGATGTACGGCTGTACGTCCTCTCACTGCTGGCTGTGTATTGGCTTGTGTTTCAGAGCCTTAGTTTAGATTATCACTGGGAGTCTGGTGCATCTGTATCAGTAACATAGTCAAGAATGCTCATTAAAAAGTGCCTGAAACATTTAAAGACATTGCCTAGTTTTTATATTTGGGTTTTATAATTGGAATAATAATTAAAAAAACAAACAAACCCTATCCTGTTAAATTGAAGAACAATATATCTTGTTTGCATGATGTTGAGGAGGGTTAATGCCATTCAAGGCAAAAGGGCCGCTGGTGCTGTGTTCTTTTGTAATACAGTTATTACATAACATTAGATACAGTACGATTATACTCTTTTTGTTCCCTTTTTGTTCTGGATGTAGATTATTTCATTATAAGTGATGCCTCATAGCTTTTTGTGTGCTGGTGGGACCGCCTGTTGTGCAGTAGGTGCCCTTTTTTAATTTTTCGTCCCAGCCCTTCAAACAGCCTGAGTGTGCCACTGTCTCTCAGTATATGAGACTACGGTACTATAAACCTTTGTTTGTGCAGCATACCTGCCGTACCAGCTGTGTGACCAGCCAAGCAGCTTCACTCAAGGAACGTTACATAACACAAAACTGTGAACACAAACTAAGGCAGCTCAGTAATGTTAATCCTCCTTCCAACGGGAGCTCGCTCCACTCGCCCGGTCAGTCGCTCGCTTCACTGACGCCACATCAGCTCTGCTCCTGGTGGGATAACAAAGGGGGGAAAGAGAAATCATGGTTTTCTGCACAATGCCTCTTCAAATCAACCTTTTTTCTTTCCGTCACATGTGATGGACAATTTAAATTATTTAAACAGAAAAACAAACTAGATTTCAAGTATGCAAAAAAATCATCTCAGTGCTATCTTGGCTCACGTATGGCCAGAAAAAAAAAAAAAAAGGAAACTCGGGTATGGAATGGCAGCCAGCAGTTTGTCTTTCAGCAAGTGTTAGAAAAGATGTAGGAACGGATTTAGTGGCTACAAGTGGGAGAAGCTTTCTCTTAATCCAGTTGTTATAAAGCCAAACATAACCGCTGCTGCCAATGAGCCGTGGCACATAACATATCCAATATCAAAGGTCAGAGTCAGACTCAAATAACTTGTGCATTTCATTCCTCCCCTAGGCTTCAGCAGTACCTCTCACAATATGAGAAAGATTAGCTAAGCTACTCTGGATATCTCGGGTGAAAAAACCGAAATACCTCAAACCAATAAACTCACGCTTCAGATTATCAAAGAGTGGCATAAATTTCCCAGTGTTCATGGAGTTAGCACACAGAGAGCAGTTACATTCAGCCCGAGGCCTTCTGTGAGTGGGTTTTGGAGCGAGTGCTTTTAAAAAACCTATCCATCTCCCCCAGTGGATGGTAGCGGGGTTCCAGGTTTGCCAGTGCAACAGTGCCAGAGCATTATGTATGCATTATTCCATCTTAAATGTCAATAATGGTTGGCCTTTCTGCCCTGGGAGAGATGATTGTGGAGGGAGGGAGAGAGAAAAATCCCCCGGCTTTGGAGCAAACTGCTTAGACTTGGAAATTCGGTCGGCCGAAGTGGTGAAGCGAGCCAGCCCTCGTATCGACAGGGACGGAAATAGTGGGTTTGATAGCCCTTCATGCAAGTTTGGCTCGTGGTCTCAGGGGTGGGGCAGAGAGCAGGCGATTGGTGATTGAGATGAATCAGCTGACAGGTGGGGCGACGGGAGGGGGTTGATGGGTCCTCGTCCATGGCTGTCATCAGGGCATTAATGCGCCGATGTCACATCCACCTCCCTGGTTTCTGACAAAAAAATATCATTGCCAGTGCTCAAGATGTCAGAGCAAGATGTATTTGGTGTAAAAAGTTGAAACAGGCATAGAAGAATAAAGAAATAAGCCACAAGTTGATCCTGCGTGACTCCTAGTTACTCTGAAATCACTGTAAAACACTCTCAAGTGGCTCATTGCCATACACAACAGCAGTAACTCAGCATCACAAGGAAAGAATGCACAAGTTCAATGAATAAAAAAAAATTATTAAAAATATATCTGTAATAAATCAATCACCAAGAAATATAGTTGTTGAACAGCCGCCGAACAAGGAGGTTGCTAAGCGATACCTACGCACTGGTGTATTAATTTGCAGTTACAGGGCCACGTTGTTCATTTGCCGGGTGTTTTACAGCAGCTCTTTACTCCATCTGTGTTTGGCTTTGTTGCTGCTGCACCATTTATTATTGTGTTATGCTGTTACATTTACATTTTCCACCACGTTTTCTCTGTGTGTAACACTGATCTATGTGTATTTGTATCTGTTTATATGAGCATGTGTCAACCGTGGACACGATTCTCCCCTTGGGACAAAAAACATACGGACAAACTAATTTCAAAAGTAACTCTGTCAGAAAAGCAGGCTGGACCTATCTGTTTGATAAAAGCCTTTATTTCACAGACAGTTCAATAATCCATAAGAATATCCATAAGAACAAAAGAGTTCAGTACAGTCTCGTGGACACTGCCCCCTAATCACAGCAGATTGTACGCGGTCAATGTGGCTAAACGCTATAAAATGATCAGTGCATTTGACTGCAAACATTCATGAGTACCTGGAGTATTACTGTCTTTGTTATGTGGCCTGATATTTAGAATGACGACATAATTACAAGCTGGCAGGAAATCAATGTTTGCAAATTTATGGCATTTTCAGAATATTTCCACTAGCACTCAGGCTATGTTGTGTTGACAGGTTGCCTAACCACAGGGGGAAAAAAATGTCCAAAATGAGAAAATGTTTCAGATTTGAGTCATTTAAGCATATCAAAATCTTGTTAAACATTATTTGATCACCAATATATAATAAGTGACTCTTGAGACAGGTGCAGAGAGGGGATGTGGAGTGGATTAAAAGCTGCAAACAGACTCCCACATGCTGTCTCACTTGCAGCGATACATTTATTTGTGACGTTTCGGTGCTAGACCTTCATCATAATAATAATTACATACATGCATACATATTTACATACATACATGCATACATAAATGCAGAGTAAAACAAACAAACAAACAAAAAAACATAATTTAGAGAGCTGATTTTATGGAAAAGAGCCGTTTATTTTACTGTTGATCCCAGCTTAATGCTCTACATCGCCCCCTGGAGCTGGCCTCATCTGTTCTTGCAGGTGGAATATCTCTCTATATAGACAGCCTCTGCTGTAACTCTAACCCCACATTGTTTATTGAGCTAAAAGTTTAGCAATGCCACTCAAGGACTGATCGAAGTGAACCTCTCCACACGCAGCAGAAGCCCCCAGCTGCTGCCAGATGGCACTTCCAGCCCCGCGTCTTGTGTTAGCATCACGTCCACGGTGTGTTGTTGTGTTGCGAGGCCTTCAGACACCGTCCAGCTGCCCTGCCGTTGCACTCGGCTCACCTCTGCCCTGCCTCCAATCTCACACAGGTTACATCAAAGAATCCTAACCCCCACCAGCACCACCGCATGCCGGCCAGCAGCTCGATTTTAACGACAAGTGACATTTCTGAGATGCCACAAATTCCACCTGACTGAGAGAGGTGCAGAGGGAGAGGGAGGGGGAGCGTTTTCTTGAAAGAGATATGTCCTGGATTTCTGTGACAGGCCGTTCTTTTTGGTGCCTTTTTTAAAAAGAGGATCTTGAAGCACATTGCCGGTGTGTTGGCTTTTGTTGAGCGCTTATTACCCTTTAGAGCGCCCACAATCATTTCATCTCTTATTTTACGGCTTACATACCCAACCAAGATCGAGAATACCTGTGTTGTAGGAGCGATTGAGAGGTTTTAAAATCTTTATCAGTGCAAAACAGTCTGCACAGAGGGGACTGGGTCAGCTAATCCCCCTCTACTACACTACTGTCTAACAGGTTTTGTACTGGAGGGAGGGGTTCAGCAAAAATCTCAGCTTTCTGAAACATTTCTCAGCATATATTTCTCCCTCCTCTTTCCTGACATGCCTTCATTCATAATTCACTTAGTCTGTTCAAGTGTATTTTTTAAAGCCTCTTTCCTGATGCAATGTCTTGATCTATCAGCTAGTGAGGGAGGAATGACTGAGTGGGTCCTCTCATCCTGTCCTGCCCTTCCCCATCCACTCCCTTGCAACTCTATTAGGCTTTCATTGGGATGAAAGGTGGTTTCCTTGTTGGGGTTTGTGGTGCTGCATATCGAGGAAAAAAAAAAAAAGAGAGAGAGATGTTGTTGACTTTGTGGTTTCCGTGCCCTGTGAATGAATTTGTCCAACTCCGGCAGCCATTTGTATTCCTTTGTGTCACCTTCTGAATTGATGCCATCTGCATGCCGCCAATAGATTGCTCCCTCTGAAAAGGCTCCTGCTCACTTGGAAATTAAGATGTCTGTTTTTTTTTCCTCTTGACTTTTTAGCCGTGATTTAACTTTCTATCTCTTCAGAAATTCATGGAAGCAAATAAACGCAAAGAGACAAAGGTAAAAAAAATAATAAAGAGTCAGAGAATAAGGAAGAGGAAAAGACAGGTGGGGTTTTTGTGCTTCAGTGTGACAGCACACTTCTACAGTAGTGGCACGTTGTTACTGTACTGCATGAGTTCAAATCCCAGCCTATGCTTTGCTGACACACTGCTCTGCTTTTTCTGTTGTTGTTTTTTTCACAGTTTTATCTCCAGAGAAAAATCAAACAGTACATTTAAAAGGGATGATTCCTTTTAAGAGAGAAATAAGTACACAATTCTAATGTTTAAAGCGGCAGTAGCAGAACAATGGGTGATTGCGTGAGAGGTTTTTTCATAGGTGAGAGGAGAGGATCTGCAAAGGGTGCACATGGCTGATTGCAGTGCACTTTCATGGGGTGTGTGTGCATGTGTGTGTCTGTGTACGAGTGTCTTCGCACACCAATTATCTCTCTCGAAAACGGGATGGGTTACAGAGTCACAATCATAACTTTGAAATCTCTACCACAGGATTCCCAGGCTCTTCATCCGGGCTCTTCACAACTCCAGGACCTAGAAACAGTTATGAATATCATAACCCCGGTCGGGAAGCACTTCTAAATCATCCCTGCTCGACAGGAGTGTCATTTTGAGGCGAATGGAAATTGTGCACAAATATTATTGTGAGGGGAACTGAATATTCTTTATTTACCCTTCTTAGCCCTGTAGATATTTGATTGGGCCTGAGAAATTGGACGTGACTCAAAGAGTGTGCATTTTCTGAGCCTGAATCTGAAAAGAAAGCCCAAATTCTTGTCACGATTTTGTCATGAATCAGCTGAATAGGTGGCAGCAGTCTAACCTGATGTTTCTCTAAGTAACAGCACGGTGGATCAGTGGTCAGCGATGTGGCCTCCTGGGTTCAATTCCTGGCCGGCTGACCAGGATCCTCTCTGTGTGGCGTTTGCATGTTCTCCCCGTGTCTGCATGGGTTTCCACTGGGAGCTCTGGTTTTCTCCCACAGTCCAAACAAACACATGCAGGGTAGCTGACAAATTGGACACTCTAAATTGCACCTGGGTGTGAATGTGAGTGTGAGTGTGTTTGTCTGTCTGTGTCTGCCTTTCAGTGGACTGGCGTTGTGCTGGGATCGGCTCCCGCCCCTGCAACCCTAAAAAAGATCAGTGGTTTGAAGTTGAATGAATGAATGATTATCCAAATAAATATCACTTCCAACAAACTGCATACTGATATTCTCTTGATAAATCAAATTTCATACATTGCTACTTTTGAGGTGCTAGTCCCGAACAGTTACAATTGTACAATTGTATCTATAGCGTCCCCCTTCCCCACATACATACACATAGACAGACACAGCCTTACTCACACAGACAGACACACTGACAGACACACACTAATACACACGGAGATTTACAAAAAGGACAAAGAAGAGACAAAGACAAAAAAGACAGGGTTCCTTAAATTTAATGGGCACTGGGTGGTTTTGCGGCTTTTCTTCTCTGCAAAGCTTCATAAATTGGGCTCCAATTTTTGTTGAATTATTTCTCTTTGTTGCTGTTCTTGGACATTGTCTTTTCAATACCCAAATAATTTTTCATCAAATAAGTATCATTTCCATGGTGTGCCTGTGTGTTTTTTGATCAGTGAGTCTATTTTCTTATTTGTGAAATCTAGAACCAAATCTTCCTTAAACCTCAAATCGGCTCTACAAACCAAGAATGACAGCTCAGTTAAAAAAAAAAAAAAAAAAAAAAAAAAAAAAAAAATCGACCAGCCCGGATCCATCAGGACCCATCATCAGTTTGGGCTCATGATTCTTCTGATGAGTCTTCCCCGTAGTAGTAACCAGGCTCGCCAGATAGACTCGCGGTATAGACCCCCCCCACACACACCCCGTCCCAGCCTGCTCTGGGATGGGCCTTACAGAAAACCATTGCGACTGAAACGCTGTGCCCCGGGAGGCGATGAATAATTAAACGTGTTCTCTCAGGGGGCAAAACAGCACCTCAAAGGGAAAGACAGAGGTGATCCATAAATGGCAGCAACATTAGCCCGGGGATTGATTGATGCTCAGGGAGGGCAGTGGGTACATGCTAGTTGACCGCCTCCTGTCCTCTCCACTTCCCTGTGTCCTACTGCTGTCCCTTGTGTGTGTGTGTATGTGTGTGTGGTCATGTGTGTGACAACGGCTGGAAGAACTTTGTCAAAGCATCCAGGATGTGCGCTGAGCTTTCAAGCCTTCTTTTAACATGTTTGACCAGAAAAAAAAAAAAAAAAAAAAACAGACAGCGATGCCCTTGCGTGCTCTTTGTCTTCCTGTCTCTCTTTCTCGTCTCTTACTTTTCCTTCCCAGTTTCCCTTTTAGTGTGCTTCATTCCCCTTTTGGGTGGATAATGTTGCTTCTGCCCTCGTTCCATGTACTTTCAGCTCCCCAGCCCTTGTGCACGCATGCACACACACACACACACACACACACACACACACACAAGCGCCTTAGATCAAGGTACAGTAACTCAGAGGTGGGCATCACACACACGCTGCCACCAACCTTCAAGTCGACATTTACTGTAAAAGGCCTCTAATGGATCCTACTATGCAGATTAAATATTCACAACGTTTCTTGGGAAACATTTGATTAAATACATTCATATTTCAAAAGATGTCCTTTAAATAGTTTGGGAACATTTGAAAGATAACCCTCTTAGAGAGAGAGAGAGAGAGAGAGAGAGAGGGAGGGAGGGAGGGAAAGAGAGAGAGAGAAATAGGTATAATGGAGGTGAGGGTAAATTGCGAAGCATGGGCAATGGAAACAGGAGCCTTTTCAAAATGAGCTCTGCTTAAGTCTTTGAAGCACACATCTTTTGAATTTAACGACCAGCGCGCTCCATAATTTTATATCCTTTTTTATTTGGACAGTATTGAAAGAGGTGAAAGCAAAGTCTCGGTCCCCTAATAGGCTCGACAGGTGTGTCCTTGATAGGATATGAGGAATTTAAGTGGTCTCTTTGCCTCTCTCTCTCTCTCTCTCTCTCTCTCTCTCTCACACACACACACACACACACACACACACACAAATACAGACAGAGCAATATAGCTGAATTTGTGTGCTAGTAGGAGACATGTTTGCATTTGCTAAGATGGGTGACTCATACATCTTTATATAGTTATTTATATAATGTGATATTTAATCCATAACCATTGTTTTTGGTCAGTGGCTGTAAAACAAATCTAATCAATCCAATATAACATAATAATAATATAATTGGTTTTCCATCAGCCTTTTATATCAGGAATAAACTCTGATGCTGGTTTCTTCTTTGTGAACACTGCGTAAAAATTAGTCACTGAAAACTGAGCAAAAGGGATTTTTAATGACACAATGTGCTACAGTGTTACATAACAATGGACTATCCAACGTGATATGATACACAATAAGACAGTAGCCTATATGGTACAATATTTGAGACGTCTTTCCCTCCCTGTGAAGTTATTGATCGTGTAACTATGTGTACAACGGCTGTGGCTGCATGGCAACACAGACTCAGGTTTTTCCTCAGTTAAATGATCAAACACAGCATGTTGTTAAGATGGAGAAATACAATTCAGAGAAATCAGTCTATATCTAAATGCAGTTTATGGAAATGTATGTAGATTGCGTAGTTGTGAATGAATGTAAAGCTCTTTGAATTGAATTGATTCGAACAATGCAATGTGAGAGCAAAATTGCCACAGCCACTGTTAATTTATACAGTGGAAACAAATTGGTCACTGTAAGCAGATTATAATGATTATTATAACTGTTTTTTTCTTTACTATTCTTGCAGCTGACCACTTAATTGACCTATGTATAATTATCACATGAATATAAAACAATGAAACAGACAGTGTTGCTATAAACTGAATTTTAGTGACTGAAACACTCACTGAGATTACACAGATAACACTCAGATTACAAATTAAATTACTGTATAATTCAAATAGAACACACTACAGAAACTAAAACGTACCATAAAATTCCCAGAGGCTCTCGACTTTAGCTTTTTCATGTTCTCCTCTGCATGTCGGCTATTTCACTGTATTACACGTAGACTTACACTGACTTACACTAATTAGACCCAAACTCTGGAAGCGTGTGACCTCGGTGTCGAGCGAGAGCCCGCCTGCCTGCCGGAGCCCGACCGCTCATACCTGCTGGAATAATCACGTAATCCAAGCCTGATGGGATTCAGACTAGCGGTGGTTAACCAGCCTCATGCACCACAACAACTTTTAGCTTTGATTTGAATGTTTGATGTAACCACATCGGCCAATGAAAGGGACTCTGTGTTTCATTGGGACCCGGCCAGTAATTCATGTTTTACGGTAGCTCAAATGATGTAGACTAAAAGGCTGTAGACTAAAACAGTACAAACCCAGTAATGTCAGTGATACAAATAGTAAGTAACAGCTTGGTGGTGGTTTATGTCCACCTAAAATGAACACTGTAAGTACTTGATTACAATAAGCGAATTATTTAAACATCATTTGTATAGGAATGATTCTTTCCCAAGCTTTTCGATCCGTATAATCGATTAATCACTGGAACTGTGATCGCTATAAGCAGTTTCTACTGTACTTGCGTCATCACCTGCAGGAAAGACGTCTCTCGAGAGATGGATCCTCTGTAAGGAACTGATTTTTTTCTGCGTATTGACCCTGGCTTGGCTCTCTTCTGTGAGACTAGCGAGACACGTGAAGAGGTGGCAGAGCATGGCTCGTAGGCAGTTTCCCCTCTCGAAAATCAGCTGGAAGTCTAATACATGGTGATCAGTCGAACTTTTACCTGCCCCACTTTCTCTGCTCCAAAAAAAGGTATTGACTCAACTGCAGCCCACGTTCACTACTGTGCTAACATCCCTGTAGGGTGTTGAATTTGCATAGCCGTTTTATGATAAGGTAGATTAGATGATATATCTGGAATTAGGTCTCTGGATTTCGGAATAAGATCTCCAGGTTTAGGAGTAATTAACGCTGGGATAATGATACCTGATGGCTATTAATAGCCGAAGTTGTCAACTTGTTTAAGCCTGACAGGCAGGTAGCGAGGAAAACAGCCAATCTGCCGCGTACTCCCAGAGGGCTCTGTCTCTGCAACATTGCTTTTTCATACTCGTAACCGTCTGCTGTCTTCTGGGTAATCAGCGTTTGGTAGTGAGAACCCGGCCCACTGACGTGCCGGAGACTGAAAGGAGATGCGCAGGTGCTTTTTTGTTGGTGTAATTCAGGTAGACTATGTCTGACCTGCAGGTTTATTGTTCAGTGTCACTTCCACCACACCCACTGTTATGAGCTTTACCTCCATATAGGGCCGTGTCCTTCCGGCACCCGCGGACCCGTGGAACAGGAATGGTGGCTGCAGTGTGGTCATACCTGTTCCTGTCACATGTTCACTGTTGTTTATCCTCCTTATCCTCCTTATGAGACTGAAACACACAAAAAAATGTCCAACTGATTCAAGTCAAAGTCATTTTGTTTCCTATTCAGTCTTCAAGTCCTATTTTTATTAAAACAAGTGAACAGTTCTGCTGTAACTTCAGATTATTCCACTTTCCACAAGTGTTGAATCCTTTTTTTCTTCTGGGACGGTGTAAAGAGAGCTGTTCATTTTTTGAAACAAGGCAGATCGCTCCAGTCCTATCAAGAAAATGACATTTGATTCAAGACAGTTTTTGAAAGAACCTGATTTTCTTTGGATGATGAAAAGTGAATTAAAAAAAAAATTAGGAATCAGTGTTGGATTAATGATCTTATTAAGTTTATTTATTTAGTTTTTTTTGCAGTGTAGCACTTTGGATTTTGATCTAATGTGAATGTGTGCATGTTAGCATGTGTCTTTTATATGCTTCTGTATGTGTGTATTTGCATGAGTGCATGTGCATTCATGTGTAGGTGTGTGTTTTACGTGTCAGTGTGTGTTTTTCCTTGGTTTTAGTGAAGCTCGGGTGTTGAGTGTGACTTTGGGTGAAGACAGAGGGTTGAATCACTCAACAACCCATGGGAACAAACAGAGGTTGTGTTACCAAACCAGAACACAGGAAAGGAAGTATTATAACTTGATAAATGCCTTATGCAAGGAACAGTTACAAAACAGGTTCCACATTACAAAGCTTTTGTTAAAGTGGTCATAAAACATCTAGTAGGGTGAACCTAACAGTCAAAATAATTTGTTTGTGCTCTTTGTGGTTTTCTTCTTTTATCTCCCTTGAATAACCATTAAATAAACATTTGAGTTGTCCTCTAGCACTATATTTGGCCATTGACTTTCAGGCTTTCAGATGTCTTGAACTCTCTTGAATTCGCAAGGTGAGGTTGCAAAAATAGCCATGTTTTTAAAATTATTTTTGTCTGTGACTGTGCTATTTAGAATTTGTTTCTGTCTTGTCAAGTATCTTGGTGAAGCCTAGTGAATTTACAGCTTCTATTGCTCTTGCCTTAAACTGAACTTTTTAAATCTAAAGTTTTCTTCACTTGGTGCCGAGGTATCCAGGTAACAGCCTTCCCAAACTGGCCATGAGCGAACATCTGCGTCAGATGAGTGCAGGACAGCAATACAGAGTCAATAAAAAGAGTAATTCTTCCCAGGTGTGTAGTGGTGTTGAAATCCATCCATAAAATCAACCTAAGGCAGATTTGATAACTCCAGTGAAGGAGATTCAGTGGATCTTGGTATTGAGCCTTTTGAAACTTCTCAGAGACCGAGGAAAGAGAGTCCGAGGGCATCAACATGTCTTGAGGGCTGATCGTGTTTCACTTTTGAAGTTTTCTGTTTGTCCTTCGGTGTGGGATCTCTCCCTCTCTCTCTGCTGGAATGCCAACAATGGAGCAACAATATTGCTTTATCTTTTGCAGACCTGAGGCTCGCTCGCCCAGAATCTCAAAGCTCAACTTCTGTCAAAGCGAGAGCTCCCTTACAGGACCTGTCCTCTTTAGAAGCTAATGAATTCCCTTCATCTTGATGGTCATGCTAGTTCATTTAAATCAATATTGGCCGGGGAGTAAACATTTCCAGTGTGCAGATGAGAGACACAGCGTGAGAGACAGTAGACGGAGACAGTAGACGGAGACAGAGCGAGCGAGGGAGCGAGCGAGATAGCTCTAGCCTCTGCTGCCAAGCCAGATTTGGCTGTCAGAGCTCTGCCAGGAGCTCTTGTCTGAGGCTGCTTATTTTCTGCTCTGTCTTTGTTTTGGCCCGGCCGCCATCTCCATAGTAACAGCCAGAGAGTGGCGGGTTTGGCTGCACTCAGTGCCATCTGAGAGGGAGCGGGTACATGCAGTGCGCCTCAGATAGGGATAGGCCTGCGATCACAGAACAAGAGACAGAGAGAGAGAGAGAGAGAGGCAGAGTGAAACAGAGAGGCAGAGTGCAGGGCTCGGTTGGCAAGTGACACCAAGGAAGGGCTCCAGCACGAATTCTGTCGCATTATCTGCTACTAATCGCATGCACCTGCAGGAGTAGCCCATGGTGAAGCTATTTGTTTATGGTCTCGACAACTGGTGACTCATCAAAGAGTGATAATCTTGTCAACAGAAACACATGTGCCGGCTTAGACACATTTTTTTTTTTTTTTTTGGCATTGAGAGATCCAGAGTTAATCCAGCGAGCAAAGTCGGTAAAAAGGGGGAGTGACAGTCGAGGACATAGAGCGCCTGAGAAGGGGGTTTGCTGGCTGCACGATGTGGGAGGAGAGGAAGGGAAAGCAGCGGAGCGGAGGAAGAGAGGGGGAAGAGGGGGGTTAAAAATGCCTGTGGTTTCCACCGTTATCTCCCAGACTGCCTTGTTACCGTAAGCCGCCGTTGAATAGGCCGAATTAGTGGCGGCCGTCCGGGGCTGAAAGAATAGGGGTGAGTCAGCCGGTTTACTGCACGGACAGCATTTCATTCATTCCTCCCTTCCTCTGGACCACTGCTTGCCCCTCCTCTCTCTCAAAGTCTTTCTTTATGTCTCCCTGGCATCACTGTTTCTTCATATTATGCCTGTACTCTCTTCAAAGATATGACTCAAAATGTTTCTATTGGTTAATTCTGACCATAATCATGCTTTTTTTTTTTTTTTTTTTTTTGGTTTTGGTTCAAGTATCCCGACCTGCTCTCTGCTGAAGAATTCACAAAAATTTGCACTGATGTCATGTGTACTACCTCTCGTGGTTAGGGTTAGGCTAACCTTATCCCCAACCCTAAGCCTAACCCAGGAGTAAAGAAGAGGCAAGAATGCAGAAACTGAGGTAGACGGGTAAAATGTAATCTTGCAAACTGGCTTTTGGTTTTTCAAGATAGTGCTTTTTTTTGTTTTTCGTGGGAAGGCTCTAAAAATCAGTTCCTAGTCAATGCTGTAATTTAATAAATAGTCTAACAAATTACTATTCCCAGGGCATAATAAGTAAAGCAATAATACTTCTGAAATGAGTAAGAGGTCATGAGCAACATGCTTGGTGTTTGAGTAAAGAGCTCAACACTGCGGGTCACACTTGTTTTCCTCAACATTGCCCTGCCACAATGCATTTATCTCTCCTTGACCTTTCTCTTCTTTTGTTTTTCCTCTGTCATTGTTAGAATCTCTCTTTGTCTGTCTCTCTCTCTCACACTCTCTCTCTCAGAAAATAAGAGTTTTTACAAAGTCAGCCTTGTTACTAGGAGCCTCTTGATTAAAGCTGCAGTAAATATTTGACCACTACAATGAGCTGAGAGCTCAAACCCCATCCGGTAAACAGACAGTCAGTCTAGCTTCCGGGGTCACGGTAGATCGCATGTGCAAAATCGAAAGTTAATGCGAACAGATATGTTTTTTGGATGGAAGTGAGGTGTACATTTCACTCTCA
This sequence comes from Myripristis murdjan, assembly GCF_902150065.1. NCBI lineage: Eukaryota > Metazoa > Chordata > Actinopteri > Holocentriformes > Holocentridae > Myripristis > Myripristis murdjan. The sequence goes on from NC_043980.1 coordinate 14,725,583, forward strand.
CAATGCTCTTGATGGATTACTCGGATTGTTTTGTCTCTGACCTCCAATTCAAACATGTGGTGAGGCTGCAGGCTTTCAATTACAAGGTAAACAGCTGCTTTGAGTGAACTTTTTCTGTCGCCGCACTGCCGATTGCAGAGACAGAGGCACTCATGCAACTGATCTGAAATTCAGATACGTTTGTCTGCATAATGTGAGGTTTTATTCTGTTGGAGGAAGAGGGGGCACAGCTACAATTCGGGCCCGGAATCTGACAACAAAGAAAGAAAATAGGTGAAAAACAGCTGTATGGGCCTAGTGACTTGGTATTGTTTTTTATAATTAGATGTACAAAAGTCTCCATAAAGAACAGGTTAGTCTCAGGATTGTTAATAGGCTCTGAAATCACTTAGTGCAGGTTTAAGAGGAGAGCTGAAATGAACCAACTTCCACACCTCACACACTGTCAACAAACTCTGAGATGCCCATGCACACAGACACACCACCCACACCATGCACACCCTCTGTTCTATTAAATCCCGGTCTGTGCTGATATGACTGCCTCCAGCTCACATGCTCTGGTGGAGGGCTCTTTCTAAAAGGCAGGAGTGGATCCGGCTGTCTCCTGAAGCAGCCAATAGCTGTGTCAACACCGGCTCATCTCATTCGCACGCACAGCGGGAGCGAGCATCGTCTCCTCCTGCAGGAGACCAAAAGCATGGAGCTGATACCAGCGGCATACAGCGTGGGCTCCTCTAGCTCCTCTGGAATGTTCCCAAGTAAAACTTACTGAGCACACACACACACACACACACACACACACACACACAGAAACAGTGCAGTCACCTCACCTACACACACTCACATCCATAAAGGATCACATACAGGCAAACAGAGACAATACGTAAAGCACATTTAACATAGAGACTTAATTAATTATAAATTTACTTGAATGTGATTTCTGTAAAGTGAGGCTACCTGGCTGAACCACTAGCAAAAATGTCTGTTTCTCAGCTTTTACAACACTGTCAGAATATTTATTGTCCTACACCCACAAACTATTACAAATATAGTTAAACTCATCCTAATAATGTCCAAAGCAGTGTGGAAAAAAGTCAACAACAACAAGAGAGATTTGTTTATATGTAGAGATAAGGTAGAGCTCCTACTCAATGTTACACATGAATACAAAGTGTTGTCAGTAACACAGAATGTTGAAAGATTCAGCTGAAGTCAGCGTCTCTCTGTGGGTAAGCAAAAGAAGCAAAGGTAACCAAAGCTGAAATGTGGTAATGATGCCAGCGTTGTTAAATTGTACCATTTTCACTATCCAAACAACAAAAAGGAGAGTGTTTTCCAAAAGCTGCATTTCTAGTGGCCAAAAGCAATGTTTCTGTGCAGGCAGGAAGCCAAAATGGAAAGAATAAGTTGCATTTTCAAAATTTGGTCACTTTGTGGACGTATTCTTGCAGCTAACAGGAGACCACCAGTATAGGATCAGCATAATCAAAATATAAAGATTCACGTTGCATTGTGACAGAACTGAATCAGATCATACCGAATCATTAGCTACTTAAAATGTATTTAGATGCATTGCATCACTGAACATGTATCCTCATCTGGAACTCGGATCCTGTCTGATGTGGCAGATGGTGCAGCTTTTTCCAGCCTCTGGTAGGATTTCCTCAAAATCAGCCACTTCTGCTGGAGGGGCTTGGCTCGGCTCACCAGGGAACCTCCTCTACGTTGCTGTCTGAGACGCTCTCCTAGCACTGTACCTAAGAGAGCACGGAGAGATTTGTTTTCTGGTCTGTGTGTGCTTCATTCATTTTGGAGCAGTATGTTCCTGGTGAAGCTCTCATTCTTGCAACAGGGAAGGAGCTAATAGACCGAACTTGGTGGATGTATTATACTCACATGCACTTCATAAGTAAGAATCTGAACTATCACTTCAGTTAAATTTTCACAATAGCACTTTTTTTTTTAGAAACAGCTCAGTAATGAATAAGTGTAATTGCATGAAACACCTTTCACTACCATGCCAATATTGCACACCGACCATGAAGTGATGTTGGCCTCAGGTGTCTCACTAAAAGGAACACCTCATAAATGTTACACATTCGCCTCTAACAATGGAGATCTGCAGAAATGAAACACAGCAGGTGGTGAAAGGTCAACAAGCCACATCTGATTTGTGAATGCGTGGTCACTTATTTACTGCTGAATAGAAAGTGAGTGATGCTGCTATGAGCCTTTAAATGAAAACGATTGCTGATTAATCAATAGTGTGGACAGTTACTATCCTAACAGGGTGATTTCTCCAACAGCCGCAACTTACTTATGAGTTTCAGAGGGGAAGATTCTGCTTGGTCATGACTTTAGGGGCAATTTTGTCTTCATTTTATGCGGCGCTTGTGGTTTTAGAAACAAATGTTGCAGCTATAGAAACAAATATCTCTCTCCCATGTAATGCATTATGGGCAGTCGACCAAGTTTGATTAATCAGATTTTTACCGTAGCCTGTAGGAGAAAACTCCCTTACATCCCTGTTGTTCAGCGGAGTCTTCAAGCTGAGAAGCTGTTAGGCTTCATCGACTCCATCTGGTGTAATGAGCACACTTCTGGCAAAACATCTTGATTCAAAATGTTCATCCATTTTTATCTCACTCGTTTAATTTACCCAGAGTTTGTATAAGTGGCTTTGTAGGAAAGTTTACAATGCTAAGTTGTTTTACCTGAGCATAAAAACTGAAATACCATTCCTAGGGGCTTGTGGGAGAAGCTTGTTTCAACCTCAGATTGAGCCAATCAGTGCCGCCTATGGATCAGAAATGTCTCATTATCGTATGCTTTATGGCAACAATTTCTTTAGAGTACACACTTCTGGCTGCCCTGGCTGAATTTGTCTGTTGTAGATAAATCAAGGGTGCCGTGGAGGCTGCATTGTAGTGAAAACACATAACTGGAGGACCATGGCAGCGTCTCAAATTCATTCTCACAAGCACTTCAGTTTCTCTCCCGCTCTCCTGTCACAATTTGTTTTATCACCTCAGTGACTGTTGTCACTCAAGCATCCTGACCCACAGATCCACAGGGACATTTAATTACATTCTTTAAAGGAATAGATGCTATTATGATTCTGACTGTGTACTGTCTGTCTGACTATCTGGAGCTGAAAGGATGTGTGTGCAGGCATATGTATGTGTGTGTATGTATGTGTGTGTGTGTGTGTGTGTGTGAGAGAGAGAGAGAGACAGAGAGAGGGGGGGTAGAAAGACAAAGCGAGCATGGGTCCATACATACATGATAGTCCATTGGAGTGCATTGGAGTGTGCACATTTGTGGCTGTGTGAATGCCTTGTGTGTGTGTGTGTGTGTGTGTGTGTGTGTGTGTGTGTGTCGGGATGACTCAGAGCTGTTACTGGCAGCTAAGGTGAATGTGTTAAGCCCCCTGAGTCAGCCAGTTGATTAGAAGTGTGGTTTGAGACGATAACTGAATCAGCGTCTTTCCTTGGTCGGACACCATTTATTTTTTCAGAGATTATTTTTAGTCTCTATAAAAGCTGTGTTTTTCTCCCCATCTGCTGCCTAGTTGGCTGACTACATCGACACTGTCTCATGTCGCTATAGCATTTTTAAAATTTACATTAATTGGTCTTACAAATGCATTAGCATACACATTGGCCCTGTTCCCACCGGGTATTAACAACTATCCTGAGAAATCCGGATACAAGCTGAATACAGGTGTAAACAGCAGCAATGTGTCCTCAATGCGTCCTGAGTGATCAGATCTCAGGACACATTTGGAGGTTGCCTGGGACACTGGCGAGTCTGCATCACACTGGAGGTGTAAATAGACACATGTCCCAGGACAGATTGAAGGACCGCCTGCTAACCTGACGTCCTCTGTCTTGTCTAGCCCAACACCCCAGACACCGGCCAGACCGTCATTTTTCAAAAAATATATATCTTAAAATATCTTACCTGACTCTGCCTAGCGCAACTGAACCGTCAGCTGATGGGCCAAATACACACTGAGGTGCAGGTCGGCCCTAAAGCAGCTGGTTAATGAAAAAAAACACAAACTGTCTACCTGCATGGTGGGAACTACAGGGGAGCCAGGAGGAGCTCAGCTGCCCTTAATAAGAGATGAGCTCCCCTAAAAACATGATGCAAGAAATTTGGGAGGGGGCGTCTCTAAAATGTGCAGGGTTTTTGTCTTCTATATCGAATACAGAGGCGGTGGCTGTTCTCAAATTTTGTACCCTGGCGTAATTACCCACATTCTCTCTAATCCTAGATGCAATAGAGTTACAATAGGAACACTTCAGAATACTTCATCTGCGTGTTGCAATTACTGCAGGTACAGCACAGAAACATTACAGGTTGTTTTATCCACCTAAGCGGAGAACCTGATCCTCTCAGGAATAATTAAATAATCTGAGCCCGAATGTGATCAGGTCGAGCCTCTAACAGATGTGAAATAGATCTTCAGTGATTGACAAAACATTTGAAATGATGCTGGAGTGAGCAAGGAGGTCCCCTTTTGTTAAATACCTGCTGCCTGTTAAACCAATTTATTTTGTTTTTTTACGTGGAAGGAGGACTGGCAAAGTAAGAATTTCTTTTTATGGTCTCTCTCTCTCTCTCTCTCTCTCTCTCTCTTTCTCTCTCTCTCTCTCTCTCTCTCTCTCTCTCTCTCTCTGTGGGATCCGATCACAAGTGGGCAGGCGAGACGCATGTGGAGATGCATTTTAATGCCAGGTGTGAACGGACAGATTGAGAGCTGTCTACTTGTGTTCGGATCACCAAGACACATTTTAATACCAGATGGGAACATTGGCCATTGACTTTATTTACCTTTCTTCTCAGAGGTCAGAGCGTTGGCTTGAGTGCAGCACAATGCGCTCAGTACACTCAGGTTACTTCAGTAACCATGTTGGGCATGGCAGATTTAATGATGGCTACCCTACAGATGTCAGTTGATAACAGGAATTAGGGCAGTGCAGTTAATCTTAGAGAACTGCACATCTCAATGTTATGTTTCTGTGATTAATAATTTAGTGTCATTTAGTGACACATTTACATTTTTAATTCCCTTACAAGTCCTCATGTGGTGAAGCACTATGAAACACTTCCAGCACATATGACCAATCAAAATGTTTGAATAAGAATCACAGCAAAAATAAGACAGTACAACTTTCAGCAAGCTTTTGCAAGCTGAATTTCAATTTTTTAATTAATTAATTAATTAATTAATTAATTAATTTATTTATTTATTCAGTCCTTCATCACAAATATGTCTTGAAGGATTTTACAAAAAATAGCCTATCTAAAATTAACTAGTCAACAATGAGTCAGACAAAACAAAGACAGGAAAAAACAGAGGCACACACACGACACACAATAGCCAGGTCACAGCAGGCCCTCTGTAACTATCCTACATAGCCTTGCCTGCACAGCTGCACCAGCCTTAGACCCTCAACAGCATAGATGGGAAATCCCCCAAGAAAACCTTATTAGTAAAACAAATAAATAAATAAACACATAATTGAATGAATAAATAAATAAATAAATAAATGGAAGAGGCATTGGGTGAGCCAAAGGCAGAGAGGGATTCCTCACCAGGGAATGACTTAGCATGCAGTAGGTGCTCAGAGAAGCAGCCAAATAAAAGGTAACATGGACAAAAACAAGAGAACATACCACACATCCTTTGATATTTCTGTTTTCTTTACAGCTGCTGCTACTTTATTTATATTGCATTGAAAAAAAGTGAAAACATACTCTAAAGAGTGGTGTAAAAGCGCAATAGAGCAATGGATTTGCAGCTTTTTGGTTGTGAGTCATCCTCTGTACCTTCAGACCAACCTGCCACTTGTGGTTTCTTGCAGCGATGCTTTGCAGCTCCCCCAACTCACCCATCCAGACGCACACCCAACATGCACCAAACTCCTACTCGCTCCCATTGTTTCAGTGATTTAAGGTTCTTTTGCTTGCTTTGAAACTACAGGCTCCCATACACACAAACACTCATGGAAACAGACAGACAGACACACACACACACACACACACGCACGTACACAATAGACCAGACTCCCACTCAGTCGCCAGCACGCTGTAGAGGAACGCCTCAATAACGTCTCGCATGAATGCATGCCACATTGCGGCGTACAGGGAATCAGCGGGACTTTTATAACAACATATGTTTTCATGTAGGGCTTGGAGTGTGAAGATCTCTGGAGGGAAGCTGTGCCTCTGCCAGTAGACAAAGAGGGCACAGGGCCAAAGAGATTTACAGTTGTTGCACTGGAGAAATGTTTGTCTCGATGATCACAAAGAATTGAGTCCCAAACTGAGGTGAGAGCACCACGAAGCAGAGGCCGTTACTCCTGGAGTCGGAGAAAATAGGAATAGAAAAGACTCTCACTCATGACAAGTCACAGATATGAATATGTAACAAAAGTCATTATGTCACTGTTATATTTCTTAGCCCATTTTAGCCTAATGGTCACTAGTTCAGTCGCCAAAATGTGTGCATGAGCAACTGTGGCTTTGAACAAGACACTGAACCACTATCTGCTCACTTGTTGTAAAGAGACAGAAAAAGAGACAGTTCACTGGTGAATGTCATTGCATGTGAAATAAAGCATTTTGCATGTTCACATATGAAAACCAATGTGTGTCCATATGTGTTGAATTCCCATATGGGTTTTCGGATTACTTTTTTTGGGTCAGGAATCGCATGCTAGTAATACAACTCGTCAAGGTTTTTATTTTCCACACATCCTTGTTGACATGTCATACGTTCTGTTCTGACCACATTGGACTGCAAAATAACATTTTTTCTTTTTAAGTATAATAATGAAATGTCGACTCATCCGTCCGACACATGTGCAGCATAAAGCAGGAAGGTGATTGTTTCAGGATTTGAAAGAGTTGTTGTCTCTCTGATCACATCTGTAAGCACTTTTATTCCCCGGAGAGAAGATTAGGTAATTTGAGTGTGCTTGCAATAGCCCAATATTCCTTTCTTCTTATAACACATTGTCAGAAGAGGGATACACCACAATTTCTATGTCTCTATGTTCCCTGTTCTCTTGCAATTCCCATATCCCTTCAGGAAGACATTTTAATCTCATCTTCTATTGTGCTGTACGGGATCCCTGCTGGGACACAGATATTGGTTGCCCCATCCAAATGAAACTTCCACTATGCCGGTGGCTTTACCACCAAGACTGCTCTAAAAGACAGGGAAACCCTGGATGATGAGATCTCTTGCAGTGGTAGGGAATGAGGATCCTAGGACAACCACAGAAGCAGTCTGCTCATGTTTTTATCTTAGCTGCGAGCATATGGTGAGCCTATAGTGCTGAGCCGAAACACACACACACACAAACACACACACACACACACACACACACACACACACACACAAACACACGCACACTCCTAGGGTCTCGGCAGGGGAGAGATGCTGACAGGCGGCATAAGCTTTTGTAGAGATACTCAGCTGCTGGTTACTTTGATGTAAGCACAATGTTTCCTAAGGTTTTGCCAAGATCATTTACGCAATTCTGTATGCATTGCATCAAATTGTCTCAAAAGGCTAGCCAACAGTCTTTGTGTGTCCTGTGACATCACCACAATGTGGAGTCAGCACATGGGAGAGGTGATTGCGGCTTAGTGAAGTGCTGGAATGACTTGTCTCCAGTTTGACAATGCAGTGGTTGTGGCTGATTGCCCTTGGGGTTTATGTGACATATATGTGTGTGTGTGTGTTTATGTCTTTGTTTGTCTATGCATGTGTGCTCAGGCATTTGGGAGCCTGTGTCCAAGTGAATGCAGAAAGAATGTGTGATGCTCTCACTGATAGACAATATGCACGAGTCCTTGTGGGTTTTGCTGCCCCTGTAATGTCGTGATGTGAGTTCTGCTGATGGAGGTGATATGCACCCATTTGACCTCTCATTGTTCAATGCAGGAGTAAACAGAAAGGAAAATAGAGGCCAAAAAAGTTGGTGGACCCAATGTTCTTTTCAAAGTGACCCTCTTTATTTTTCCACTCCCGTAATGCTCAAAAAGTTCAGCAAAGCTGAGAATTGTTGTGTTGCTAAAGCTAGAAAAGTAGTTTAGAGCACAAGCTTAAGAACAGAAACAGGCAGGGCACCAGAGCTGCTATCAGCACTCATCACAAATAATTCAGTTCTATTTCTCAAAGGTATGTATGACCAAGTCTCAGTGCCCATTGCTTTCAGTCCTACGGGCTTTTGGAGCACAAGCTAAATTAGATCAGTTCCTCTTTTTGCTGTAATTGCCCAACACCTGGCTGTTGAGGCAAAATTTGTTTTTGGCTGTAAACTCAAAAGCAAGAACAAAATCCCATCCAGCTCTGCCTGCATGGCTGTGCAGAACAAGACTCACCCACTCACTCACTCCAGACCCTGAATTTAACTCTGCTCATTTTTCTGTTAACCTCCCTGTAACTTTGCTCCTTGCTCTTCTACCTTTTTTATGTTCAAGTGAAAATGAGGGGCTTATTTTCACTTTGACACCACAGTCATTTAGAGAACAAAGGACATACAGCTGTTGCATAGTGAGCTCTGAAATCATGGCCTCCATCTAAATCCTAGAAATCAATTACAGCGCCTAGGGCATGTAGATGCCAGCGGTAATTTTGTCCCCAAGCAACAGGAGGCAGCTGAATATAGCCTAGATCTGTTAGCGTTGAGACTTTTTTGGATTACACCCAGCATGACAATTGAACAGCTTAGTGCCTCTTGGATATTAGTATTCACTTGTTTTTGCTGTGGCCGGCCCCCGCATCTATTTTTGGCAGACAATGGCAGCGCTGGAACAACATTCTGGTGGCATTCATTTTTCTCTGGGTCCTAGATAAAGAGGCACAGTACACACAGGGCTCGCTCTCTCTCTCTCTCTCTCTCTCTCTCTCTCTCTCTCTCTCTCCCTCCATATTTCTTTCGTTCTTAGACACACACACACACACACACACACACACACACACACTCCATTTCTCTTTCTCTGCCCCTGTAAATTTCTGATTCTCCCTTTCTCTCCCACTGTAGGCATCTATTCTTTGTTCTAAGGTCCAGCTAAGTGCTTGTTGACCTACTTGTGGTGGAAGGTGCTCTTTCAAGTGTGCAGTGAAAAGCAGTGGTTTGGATTTGGTATGCATAGAGAATGAAGTAGCAAAGCCCATGTGGGTCTGTAGTATTTTTCTGTTTACCATACCTCAATTTCTGTTCCTACTATTACTACTGACTTCACTGAAAACACATGTTCTACGCAGATGGCTTGAGTTCATTCGTGGCATTTTGTTTCCTCAATCAAATAAAATGCATATGAAGAGGAATTCAAAATTTATGGCTGTATTAGAGAAACAAAGATTGCAGTTTATCTGTGCTCTACTGTGACCAAAATAAATCATGTGAATTAACTCACAGTGTCCCCCACTCATAGTGTCCCAAATTCCCACATTTTGAATGTAACATATACGACATTACAGTGGCAGTACATGCACATATGCAAAGGTGCTACACTTAGCTCAAAGTGAATGTGAGGGCACTGTCTGTCGCTGCAGTGCTCAATGTGCATGTCCTCTCATAGGTAAACATACACTTTCTGTAGCACAGCTCACATTGCCAGATTTAAGTTCATCCTGTTGCTATTCCTTGCTGTGGTGCACTTGCTTTGAAATGCAGGCTTGCTGGCAGGTCTGCTAGGGATAAAAATATGTCATATCCGCAACATGGAGTCCATAGAAGAAATGTGACACTATTTGTTTCGGATAAATATGTATGAGGGAAATTGTTGTGCTGGTGGTTAACCTTTTGCTTCATTTTCAGGCTGTGCCTTGACTAATGAAAAAGTTCCCTATTCCCACATGTTGATTGGGGGAATGAGGCCAGGGTTTCCATGGTGACGCTTGTAACCTAGTCTGCCTCGGAGGGTCTCGGGAGTGTTCTCCATTGTCCTCTAGAAGAGAGATAGAGAAGAGAGAGTCAGAGAGAGACAGAACGGGTCTGACACAGCTCTGCTCAAGATATGCAAGTGAGACATTATATACATGTGTGAAATGACAAAACATAAAAAAAAACATTAAAAAAAACAAAACAAACAAAAACAAAACCCTTTTTGTGTGTCATTGGTCTAGGGGATATTTACAACTCCATGCCACAATAATGAAATTACTACTGTCTTATTTTCTAAAGCAGTACTGTCTGAAAGAAATTCCCATATTCTAAATGTGTCCCTTGCTAAAAGCTCTAATATACCACTACTCCCCAGAATGTCTGTGCCCTACATGTCTGCATTTAAAGTTTAATTGTGTTAGTCCAGACAGAAAATGCTTTTGGGAGTTCATGGTTTTAAAGAACATCTTGTTCATTAGACTCATGATGATGATGATGATCGTTAGGCAGAGTTGGCTCTTGACGGTAAAGAAGTCACAGAAAGAGACAGTGTTGAGTTGGCAGTGTGGGTTTGGCTCTGCACTGTAAGGAGCCTGTTTTACAGCAGATCCACTGTAGTTTAGATGACAGGTTATTTCCCAAGGATATTAGTGGAGCATTTTCACGGTTGTCAGGTATGCACATTTTCATGACTTGCTTGCTTCTCATTTTGTATTGTAGTGTCATGTTTCCAATTTGGTCAGTGACAGTCATACTTACCACTGGGCAAACTTCAGGTTGTTCTGTTCTAAACTTGGAGAGAAGAGCAGAGTAAAGGAAGGACAATGGAAAAGGAGATGACTTAAACCAGTTGAGTTACTTAAAAAGTTTTTCTGTCTGAATATAAAATACTTTAGATTTTTACCTGAGTGTGACTGAGGAGAATATGTTCATAGCATGACATTTCAAAAGCTTTTGAGAGTTTTATTCATGGAAGTTTAATTTACAAGTGGTCTCACCCAGATTTCATGTTTAAACATATACTGTAGTTGGCTTCACAGTTACATTATTGGAAGACATTTGTACTTGCAAATGGATAGACATCAATCATGATAGCACGCGGTGTCCCACAGGGTTCCATTCTTGGGCCTTGTCAATTCTGACCTGGCTGCAGCAGCTCTCTTTTGAGAGGCCAATGTGTTTTAATAGCTGTCTTTCTATTTCATTGTGAATTTTTGTATAGCATGTTGTATGTGTTGTCTTTTCATTTGTTGTGATTTTGTATGGCTGCTACCTTGACCAGATCTCTCTTATAAAAACAAAAAACGTTCAGTTGGACTTTCAGGTAAAATAAATAAAATAAAAATACTCATCATTGCATACTGTTTTTCCTCTTTTGCTCCCCCTAACAATTCTCCAAGCTTATAATTAAAACAAACGCTGAAAAAAGGGAAAAAAGAAAAAATAATAAATTCCATTGACACAAACCCATGAAATAAAATTCTGTATTTATTACTTTCATCTTTTTCACAACAAAATAGGAAATTTATTTTTGAGGCAGAATCAGCCATTTATATTCACATTGTACAACAGCAGGCACTCTTCCCATTCTGGAATCTCACAGTCAGTTTATTAAAACATATTTGGGATCTTGACTGTACTATAGCTCATCAGATACCATGCAAATGAATTAATATCTCATATTGTGTTTGTTTTTTCTTTGCTTGTTTGTTTGTTTGTTTTTTGGTCTTGCTGGATTTTGTAATCCTTGTACCTTTTGCCTGTTCTTGTTCTTTAATAAACCACGTTCTAGAACATTGTTCCTCATAGTTTCATAGTTTTATTACGGTTAGAATTCACTTTCATGTATACTGATACCAATACTGTTGTAATACATAATGCAGTAGCTGAGACAGCTGAACATGGAACATTTGCATTTACATGTATCAAATCATTGACAAAGCCCAAATCAAACGCAATCCTGCCCAGACTCAGAAGCTCTGCATGTCAGGTATTCAAAAATAACTTTTGTGTAATCCTCTTTCTTCATCCTGGCACCCAACTCTCTATACCCTGAGTGGAACTGATGCTCACCACCACAAAATGGAAATTGGAGTTGACTTCAAATAGCCCCAGCTACGTAGCATAGTCCCCAGGTGCCAGTGAATCATTTTCCCAATCTCTGTAGCTCATGCAGGGTGTCTAAACTGTCCATCACCTTCCAGAAAGGAAACATGTGCTATGCTGCTAAAAGGTTGCTCTGGGGCATAGCTAGCTTGCTCTTTTTTATTTACACATCCCTTTCTATTTGTTATTTCCTATAACTGTACTGTTCTCTCTGGAAGATCTCTGTATTGTTTATAGTGTATGGTTATGTCACTGTAGTTCTGCAGTGTTTTTAAAACTGCAGTTATACAGATGGCCAGTGTGCAAGCATGTGGAAATACAGCTACTTAGTGAACAGCAGTTGTAACTAATTTACTTTTTCTAGTCTCCATTGTGTTGTGTCTTGGTTTCCTCGCCAGATGTAGCAGCACTAATTGAAAATCTTGTCTTCTGCCTTCTCCTGGCAGTATGCTATTCTAAAGATAAGGCTATTAATTTTGCATTTTACAGTTATTTAAAGGATAATGAGCTTTTATTATTATGTTTTACTGGCTTAGTAGAGGTAAACATTAAAATAAAGACGTGGTAGGGAGGGCCAAGTCTGGAAATAGGCTGTGGTGGAGTTTGAATAGACTGACACCCGTGCTTAATTTGCTTTGTGCTTCGCTTCATTATTCATTGTGATAAAAGCTATCCTTGGAGAAGTGTTCAAAGATGCCACAAAAACAGTGCCTTGTTCAAAGTGATTCAAGAAGTGATTGGATTTTGTTTGAACAATGGGAATGCTCCTCCAAAGTGGGAATGTCATTATTTCTGAAGACACAACATTGGACCAGCAGAGAAATACCATATATCCCTTAGAAGACAGTGAAGCCAGACCTTGGTATGCAGAGAAACAATGATTTTGCTAGGGTTTTTAAGGTTTGAGCCCAGTGTAGACCACGGATGTTATGTGTAGGTTGGAGGTCTTGGCCAAATCCAAGTCCAAGTCTAAGTTTCCTTTAATTCCATATGTCCATCCATTCATTTTCTGACATATCTGGGTAGCAGGATGAGCAGGGCAGCGCCAGCCACATCAACCAGCTCCTCCTGGGGATCCCAAGGGGTCCTCAGGGCACATCATGGGATATATAGTGCCCCCGGCATGCCCTGGGTCCTGCTCCATGGACTCCTCCCAGTCAGATGTGCTCAAAACACCTCCATTGGAAATTGGCTTAATTCCATATGTGGCACTAAGATATATCCTTTTGTCCATGACTTTGGAGGACAGGTGGAAGGGTTCCACATATTTAAACAAACACGTCTGCAGTTAATGCAATGTAATATTTACGCGCTTTGATTATGATCAGACTGGTGTTGCTACATAATTAAAGTGTTTATCTAAAACCCCAAAGTGTAATGATTCACACTTGGTAATTCACTCTGCTCATTGGTATGCTGCATAGGAGGAAGCTACAAAGACTCAAAGACACAAAACTAGGTAAAATCCTTAAACTTAAAATTTGGATGAAAGATGTAATAAACATGAAATTTGAGGTGCTGCATTGTGCTTTACCCATGTAGTGCAACAATCTGAAATTGTCCAAAGTTGTCATTTTCGACTTTTGGAAATCATTGTCCTGAAATTCAGGGGGGGTTGAAACCGTTGCACTAGAAATTACAGTTTAATTCTGAGTTCAGAATTGTAATTGGCGTCTCAAAATTTATCTGGGTGGGGCGCTCCACTTAGTCCAAGTCTAACACAGGAAACACTGATGTTCCATCGTTCATAACAGCTTCCCTTTTCCCCTTGACAGATGAAATCCCCTCTTGCTTTTAAGTTTGAGTCTCCTGTATCCCCTCTAATAAGCCTATACATTGTATACCCTTTGATTCACTGTCACCTGCGGTGCACTGAATGGAAAAACACTTCAGTATGAAATCACAGTGGGCCGTGTAGACACGCGGAGAGGAAGAGAGCAATTTAAAGATGATGTCTCTCTCTCTCCCTTCCTCCCTTCCTCTCTCTCTGTCCTTCTCCCTCTCTCTCTCTCTCTCTCTCTCTCTCTCTCCCTCCCCACCCTCCTCTCTGTGTCCCCCAAGGAGCCCTTTGATCATCTAGTCCATTAAAAGGACACAAGTGTCTTTTAGTGACTTAAAGTGCTGATGCACCTGTCCTGCAGATCATACCTCTCCTGTGGCTTCACTCCAGTTTATAGCCACCCACCTCATTGCTTCAGTTTTCGTTATTGATTATTGTCTATATATCACAAACTGCAAGTGTAACAGGGTAGTCACGCTTTTATTTCACGTATTATTAATTTGCTCAACTCTGGACAAAGCTTCAACAGAACACTTTACGCTTTGGCGGTCTCAAGTGGCTACCAGAGGAAAGTCTGAAGGACTGGGTTACCCAGAAATCATGGATTATGATGGTGGTGGTGACAAAGTTCAGATATTGTGAGGAATTAATTTTACTGGATTGAGCGCCCGCTTGCTGTTGTTTTAGGAGAGTGTTTTAGATTTCACTGCGAAGTAGGGCTGGGTAATATGGACTGAACACCTCAGTATCGCTATTGTGGCAATACTGCAGGGATCACTGTTGGTGCTGTCATAAGATATTTAAACACAATAGATTTTTTGCTAAACAATAATTAATAATGTGGATATGACTGATATAAATTGACTTTTATATCAAGATATTAGCATAATATTGATATATTTCCTAGCGGTACTGCAAAGTTTTGATTTGTCATTTTGTGTGAATCGAGATTTCCAACCAGTGACAGACCAACTGTGGAACTTAGTTTGGCAAAAAGTATGAATATGGATGGGATGCTCTTTTCCCTTGTAGCCCTAAATTGTGATTTGGCTGTTGTGTATTTTAACATAGTGTTTTGGCTGCAAGAATTTAATTAAATTGATGATGATTTGCTAGGGACAAACATTTCAAATTAACTTACAATTTACTTACAACAATTAGGACATTTCAATATATATGTATCTGTCCATATTAAATAAATATAAATTAAACTAAAATAAACAAAAGTTGTCACCTCTCCTCTCCTAACATTGTAAGTAAAGGGTGCTTTTAAATGAAAAATCTCTCTTTCTTCCTGTGTCTCTCTCCCTCCAGGGACCCAGTGCTTTGGAGGATCTCCCCAGTCCCAGTCCAGCCAGCACACAGCAGCCTGGAGGTCGACACAGCTTTGTCCAAGAACACTTCCAGGCGCAGTACAGGTGAGCAGCAAGGACACAAACAGGAGGTTCACATTTTTCAAACTGTCAAAGACCTTGTTTTATTTGACTGCTTGGATTGTTTTGTTTTTTTTTTACTCTTTTGAGGGTGTTTGAGTTGCAGGAGAAGTGAAATCCAGTGATTTACACTACATTTTGTAATGTTTAAGAATTTTCTGTCAAGAGGCTATAACTCTAACCTCTTAGTCAAAAAATAGGACCAGAATAAGATATGGAAACTAGCTCAAGTATATTCTCAATTATGCAGTGTGTAGGCTGGAATCCACCAGGCGCTCGATCTCTTGTCCTGAGGTTGTGTTTGGATAAACAGAGTGTATTACATACCATTAGATAGAACAGGTATGCGGCACAGGTGAGGATGTATTTTTCTCTCCTGCGGATAGGAAGCCAGTAGCTTGAGAAAGTAGGTCAGACAGACCTGCGAAGGATTCGGGGGGATTTATCTTTAGTACTGGCTTCTGGCTCCCTGTGCTTCAGACACAGCAGAAAGTCAAAGACACAGGTTCGCTGCTTTTACAGACCCTATGATGGAACAGACTCCAGACCTCTCTGTAACCTTGTCAGCACATTTGGCTGTCTTTGTTCACTTCACTTCTTGCCTTTGTCTTTCTCTTGATTCCAGCACCATGCACGAGAGGGTACACATTCAGAAACATACATTCAAATATAGCTTTAAAACGCTAGAGTGATTGTTCATTTAAACCTAGTCTTGCTTTTATGTTCCTTTTCGTTCCCAATGCTAAAAGAAACATAGTCATGTACAGACTAAGGCCTTACTTGTTAGAATTTGATGTCGAAAACAAGTGAGAAGAACATGAGGTAAGGTATAATGAAATGAGATGCTTGTGCAACATTTGGCTCTGATGCTGTGGCATGAAGTCAGCTCTTGATTGTAGTTCAAGATTGAGCTGAAACGTGCCCACTGGACTGTATTTGATATAACTCGAGTGGAGCCTAGGGATGTGATGAGTGCACAGCAAAAAATCTCTGTCTTAATAACAAGTCTTGTACTGCACTGTAGTCTTGTGCTGCACTGTAGTCTTGTGTTAAAATCTTGTCTGTCTTAAAACAAGTGAAGAAATCTGCCTGTGGGATAAGAAAGAAGTGGGATTATCTCGTTCCACTGGCAGATTTTTTTTTTTGCACAAGAAAAACAAGATTTTTTGTTTTGGCATTTCTGCTTTATTGGACAGTCACAGTAGAGAGAGACAGGACAGGCAGCAGAGAGAGATAGGGGATGGCTCAGATTTGAACCCAGGACGCTGCAATCGGGACTCGGCCTTAACAGGTGGCTCGTACTTTACCATCTGAGCTACTGATTTATTCTCTGAAAACAGATTAATTCTCTTTTTCCTTCTCTCTCTCTGTCTCTCTCTCTCTCTCTCTCTCTCTCCATATATATATATATATATATATATATAGATAGATATATATATATATAGATAGATAGATAGATATAGCTATAGATATACAGTCCGTGTGAGGAGTGAAAGCAGTCAAACGCATTGGCAGAAATGTCCTCTGGATATAAAACACCTACAAAAACTATCAGTTTTTGTGTATAGAAACAGAAACGTCTCCAGTTTGTTTCCAGCTACACTGGAAAACCTGAAAAATTGTCCGTCAGCCCTAGAGGCTAAATTGTTGTCAGACGAATGGTGATAGGTTTGGAGATTATATCAGACTTAAATGAGTTGTTCATTTGTTGTTTTTTGTTGTGTGACATGACAATGAGGAGATGGTAGGATGCAAAAGAGGATCAAGCTGACGTAAAGATGCGTTACATACCCAAACAGGGAGCACCATGATTGGCTAATTGAATGATTGGGCACGGGTAACCTTTGAGAACCATGGAAGAAAAAAGATTTTGGAAAATGTGTAATACCACTCATTGCTGTGAGAAAAATAAATGAGCAGCGTATGAGAATCTGTCCCTGGGAACCTTTGTCATGAAATCAAATGCAGTGCACAGCCGCTGTTGGCAGAAGTTTGACGATGAATACAGATATGGTATAAACCACCGTTGTGCAGGAAGGGTTACTAATGCTTCCTCTAAAGAGACGGGCCTCCAGGTTTACTGTTTTAACGTGCAAGGTCAGTCCGTATTGTACCAGACAGAGTATGGTGTTATTCCCAGTGACAAAAGCCAGTCTGTGCATTGTCTCTGTAACTAATCAGTGATACACAAAGAGATGTACTCACTTCTCTTGAATTATGTCTGGAACAAAGTAATGATTATAGCACCCAGCTTTCACACGGCATGTGACTTGCTTGATGCGTGGCTCTGCTGTCGCTGATTGTGGGCAGTGAGGGCAGAGCGGCTCTGGTCTCATTAAGGTAGAAGTCTATACAAGGTCTTGAACAGGCAAATCATGTATTTTTGTGCTCTGGCTTTGACTTTCATGATGCTTTTTGTTTGAAGCGGTTAGTTACTTAGGTGACATGAAAAAAAAAAAAATCAACAAAATTATTTTTTGGCGAACTATGCATCCCCCGTAATGGATGCAGCCATTCTCCAGGTGTCATTTTTGAAATGCTTTGTCCACTGGTGGGGAAACAAGTAGTGTTGCGGAGTAGTTTCATTACATGTGATAAACAATTGTAATTTAACTACATTTTGTAGTGCCTTGCTGGTTGTTCAATTAATATTTGTTCACTTAATAGTTCAAGTACTTTGACATACAGTATTTGGTGTAGCGAAGCATTGAGACTACAAACAGTCCATAAATGCAAATAAAGAAAATTATTATTATTATTATTATTATTATTATTATTATTATTATTATTTGTTTTAAACTATTGCTTCTCAACTGTTATTCAACCAACCAAACCAAGTTGTTGCATGATGTTTTTGAACTCACCTGGCTAACTGAGCAGGTGTATGAACGATAGATATTGCATATAAAACTAGCTCCTTTCCCTTTCTCATGACTAGTGTGTGACTGAGACTGAGAGTCCACTTTCCTGCCCATTCTCATTCTGCAGCTTGGCCATGCCCTTCCATGGCCCAAGGCACCCTTTGGTGTCAATATGAAACCACACCAACAATACAAAATGTTACATTCCAACAGCGAGACCTGAACATTTTTTGGTAATAACAAAACAGCTAAAGATCATATGTAATCACTAATCAAAGCCATAAAGTGCACATCTCTTGCTAGAAATGTTACCAAAACTGTCGTGAAATATTGAATTTCTGTGAATAAAAGAAATGCCAGCCATTTTTTAGTTTTTGCAGAAACAAACTTGGCAGACGTGACGTGGACGCAGGCCAATAGAAAAGAATAGGCCAAAAAAAAAAAAAAAAATGTAGGCATTTTTCAATTTTAGAGCCATTATTGTGAAACTAACATGTTTTGTGCTGTGGACCAAGTGCAGCTGTTACATATTTTTATGTGAGACGGGGTTGGTGTGGACTCTTAGCTCTCTATAGCAACCGGATGGACTTCCACTGACTTATTGATCGTGTTGCTCACAATGTGAACACAGCGTCGGAGAGACAGAGTCGCACACAGGCAGACTTTTTCAGATGCAGGCCTGACACTGGAGACCTAGTCCTGTCATGTTTGGATAAGCCAACGCACTGAAGCCACAGCAGATCAGTGTGCAAGCGAATCAATAAAAAGGTCAACCTTTGACACTTGTACAGTATTGACAACTACAGCATGAAGCTAACCAGCCATTCAGTTGTAGGATTATCCTGTTCCCTCATCAGCGGATGATGGATTAAACGCTTAAAGCAGTGCTGTGTCCCTGCGGAGCCTCGTCTGCTGCGCTGCTCTCAGCCTGGCTAATTGAAAATTGTTTCTATTCTGACCACTTAGAGTCAGTTCTGGGAGAGGAGGAGGCTGTGATGCTGAGGGTGTTTTGATTCAGCTCCCTCCCTCGAGGTGGTTAGGTCGAGTTTGTGTGTGTGTGCGTGTGTGTGTGTGTGTGTGTGTGTGTGTGTGTGTGTGTGTGTGCGGGCAAACTCTTGCATGCAAATCTCACACACGCTCTTTCTCATACACACATTTTCAACAGGCACACACACAGAGCAGTGCAGTGAATAAGGAGATGTTAAAAGGAAAACCTGGCATCAAACCTTTGTGACAGCCAGCATCCGTCCTGCTGAAGTGTCCTTGAGCAAGACACTGGGACTGTGCTTTTACCCGAAAAATGCCACCTGCTTCCCTTCACGAACTCCTGCTTTCCCTTTTGTGACTCGGAAACTGATTTTGCTAGATATCCCAATACGGTACGGTAGCCATTACAACTTCTACAATTTTGATGCTCCCATTGGTGGGTTAGTCGTCGCTGCATGACCAAAGCTTTGTTCAAACCCACAGAACGTTACTTGAAATTCTAGTGGAGATCCTAGGGTTTTCCAAAGATCTCAAAGACGTGCTGCTGCATTACTGGGAAATGTGTATAAAATGATGCACAAGTCATCTAGATATTTTCTGTTTCTGTCAATCTTGTGTTTGACTATTTCACTCAATCACACAAGCGCTTCAACCAGCAGACTCAGAATATGTATGTACCAATATGGAAGAAAACGTTGTATCTAACTTGGAAGAGGGGAAATTTAAGGGAAAGTCTTAGTTCAAGGGGTTAAGCATCTGTGGAGTCTCCTTTTAGGGAGAATATCCCATCAGGTAGTGATTGCCATTGCCACAACCATTATGAAAATACGCCCACATCAATCATCTGTAATGGACATGGATTTTGATGATGATATGAGGACTGGATTCTGTTTCCCTCTCCTTCTTCTCTCAATCATTTTCCTCCTTTCCTTTCCTTGCATCCTTAAGTGACTCCCTGGTAGAAAACAAGTGATAGTGGGGTAAGAGGGGAAAGACAAATGGGACAGACAGACTGGTGCACTTTAGGCGACCCCTGACCTCTGATCTCCTCCTTGTGGAAATGAGACAACCTAAAAGGTGCATCAGGAGAGTATCACACAGAAGGAAAGGGGTGAATCAATCTGTATTTCTCTCTCTCTCTCTCTCTCTCTCTCGCTCTCTTACACACACACACACACACACACACACACACACACACACCTGAGTGTTTAAGTGACAGATTAGCTGCCAATTCATTAGCTGATTAGGGTAACAGCACTGCAAGAAATTTCACAAGTCCCTGGAAAGTCCCACTGCATCTTCAAACAGCTTTCTATTAATCCGCCCCCTACCCCACCCTCCCCCCAAAAAACAAACAAACACACATACACACACACACACAAGTAAACATCCTTCTTCCTCCTCCTTTTTTCGTTCTTTTAGGGACAACTCAAGCTATATTTAGATGGGGCATTTCTTCATGGCTCTTCAAGTGCAGCTAATGGTTTCCACTTGTACACTTTAATTAGCCGTATAGCCTGATGTCACACACACATTAACACATACGCACAGACACTCACCAAGCACTCTCGAGTGGGTATAATTGACTATATGTGGTACAATGGTACAGACACACACATACACACACATGCTTAGTATTGAATTGGTGCTATTTGCCATACATGTCATTGTATCCTGGCACTGGGTTTTCCTGTGGGACAGGGGCAACAGACATTAAAGCATGATTCCTTGTGAGGTTGGAGAGGCTTTGTAATGATGTTGGTTACCTGTTTGCTCTTCTGCCATCATGATTATTGGCTTCTGCATTAAAGCTGGTAGATACCAGTGTTTGTACTGTATATTGCACCAACATTCACCCTCCGGCATGGGCTTGGGCGATCGAACGAATATATCGGCCAATCCCAGAGGGGGATTGGCTGAGACTCAAGACTCAAGACTCAGCCATTCCCTCCCAGGGATTGGCTGAGACTATCAATGGCCTTTTTTGTGTGATACATGTACCACAGCTCCTTTAAGAGATAGTTCAGCGTGTAAGTTGTGTGTATAGCAAGTGTGCAGTCGAGAGACAGAAAGACAGAGGGACAGAAGGTATGAAGTTAGCAGTGTAGTTGTGAACGTAGACCCAAAGAAGTTCCTGTGTTTCTTGCTTAAAGGTTAGCCCCAAAGTTTGTGGCAATGTGTAAGCTTAACGTGACTAGGCTCACTACTAGGCAGCACAGTGCAGTATGCCACCCTCAGATGCTTTTTCCACCGGCACTTTTGGCCCAGCCGAGTTGAACCGGGGCACACTGATATGCATTTCCATCACCAGTTTAAGCGCGCCGAGTTCTGCTGAGCAGCACTGGAGATGGCCTGTCTCCAGAGCAGGGCCAAAATGTGCCAGATCTGCCCTCAAGCAGGCTGTAGGCACATCAGAGGGCTTCAGTGAAGCTCTTAGTTATACCAGTGTTGCCCATGTGAAGCAGCCTTGCTGTTTTTTTTTTTTTTTTTTTTAATAAAACACTCATGTGGGGCTCTGGGAGAGAAGGAAGGAAAAACTAGTCACCACGCCCACAAGTGACTAGCAGGGCATCCCCGTTAGTTAAAGACGCACCTTGAAGCTGGTAGGCCTATTGTAATGGAAATGCAAATCCCGTGAGTCAAACTGAGTGGAGCCAGACCACCACATGTGTACGGATAAAGGCTAAAAGTAGAGTGTGCATTTTATTTCCACTGGAGTGGCCCACATGTCAACAAACGTACTTGTGCACACACACATTCAAACACACACCTAGACGCAGACACAGAGTAATTATACCTTTGGTTCACACCTCACCCCTAAGTAGACGGCTCAGTACTGCATGCAGTGCATTCACACTTTCCGCGGTCGACTGCTACGTAACAGCCTGTTATTATGGCTGTTTCCTCCTGGTACTTCTGTGTGTCATCAGTCGCTGTGGCATCTGAACTAGCAAAGCTTATCATGTAGCTGCAAACCACAAAATGTTAGTTGACGAAACGCTGTGGGATTCAGTTGAGAGGGTCTGGGGGAGAGAAAAACAAAACACACAGAGAGAGAAAGGATGAGAGAGCAGAAGATGTGATATTTCACTGCAGGGTGCCTGCCTCTTCAGTGCAGTTGTGTGGGTGTGTGTCTGTGTCTCAAACTCCGGATGAGATGGTTTAAAGAACAGATTTTGGCAGAAAAGTGCCTGTGACTTATGTTTGGTAAAGTGGCTATCAGTGCTTGTCACAGGTAAAATGATTATTAAGCAACCCATGTGAACACAAACACATTTTTGCACATCATACACTATATATGTTATCATTTTCATATTTAGTTCTCCATGCCCTCGTATTCATCTGTATATTTATGCACATTGATTTCTACTGCTTCTACTCCTTCTTAAATGCTGTAATTTACTGTATGTCTTGATACCTTGACCCACACATTTTTTATTAACTTGTCCTTTTGGGCATATTTACACAACCTTTTGCTCTATTCTCACTGATGTTTTCCTTTGCTCTGTCCTAATACTGGTTGATGCTGCAGTTGCCCATTTTTTCTGCAATGCGACTGTCATATTATCCTGTGTCATCCTGATAAAACTTCATAAATAGGGTCAATTTGACATATTTTTCATTTATCTTCGTTCATGTTTGATGTCCTAAATGTTAACTTACAGTTAAGTTTCTACAGTCTAAAACAGACCAGTGACCAATCATGTTCAGGGTGTGTAAATCATGGCATTCTTTTGTGTGAGGCTTCCTCACGCACAATAGTTCATGTTATGTATCCATTCTGATTCTGGGGAGATTAAATCACATCAGATTCATCATACAATATCTGTAAACTAGAGAGAATCAGTTTGTGGAAGTGTTAGTATTTTTATTATTTTATTAACTAAGGCCTTATGTGACCCACTATCCTGAAGTAGTACCATAGTTATCTTATTTTGTGTGGGATGGATCACTTTATTTTATCGGATGCTTTAGTTAATTTCATTGTTTTATTAACTAAGACCTTAAGTGACCTACTATCCTCAAAATGTACCATAGCTAGGTTATATTGTGTGGGATGGATCACTTTATTTTATTGGATCATTTAATTTATTTTATTCATTTATTAACTAAGGCCTTAAGTGACCTACTACCCTCAGAAAGTACCACTGTTAGATTATATTGGGTGGGATGGATCATTTTGTAAAAGCAGGCATAGCTTTTTTCAAATTGTGGTTATGTCATTTTGGAGCAAATCTTCAAATGTAGAAATCCCCTTTATATGATCAAACCACAAGTTCATCCTTTCTTAATTTTCTTACTAAGTTATTTCTCTTCTTCCATCTTTTACAGCCTTGATCTGCTGTCGGCAGCCCCTCTCGCCTGTCCTCAGTCTAGCGCAGAAAATATCTTCCAGTTTTTCTTCTCTTTTCCCTCCTGTTACTTGACACATGGATTTCCAGTACTTAAAATCCTGCTACTAGATTACCACGTTCTCATTCCTAGATCTAAATTAAGTGTTGGCTGTTACACTACAAAATGCACATTATATACACATTTTAGGCTCTTACTGAAACCACTGACAGTGCTGATTTGTTTTCAAACTCTGAGGAAATACTTGTGTCCCTGATGGCTCACTCCCATCTGTTAAATAACTGACAAAGACGATTGCATGCTGGGATATTTAGCTCAAAATGTGAATTTGACCAGGCCTACCACCATGTAGGTAACTTCAATTTATTCTTCACTATCCAGCACCTGCTCTGTGGGAGTGTGAAGGGGAATATATGTCTTTGGATGTATGTGCACTTTTTTACTCATCTTCTCTTCCATCTGTTCTCAATTCACGAGGTGGGCAGACTCAGCTGGTTTCGGGCTGATGAGTTTGGAGGGTTACTTCTTCCTCTATTTTCCCTCCCTGTTTCCACCTGCTTTTCCCTTTTTACCTCATGTAATCACTGGTGAATTGGAGTCACTGTGGCACTTGGCCTCTGAATGCGCCATAACAAAAGAGCAATCACTCCCTCGCAAACTCGCATTCTGTTATTGTTGTTTCTTTATGTTTCTGGCTGTCTCTGCTTCTTTGTGTCTCTGTCTGGTCTACCCTTCTCCCTCTGTATCTCTTAGTTGCTCTCTCTCTCTCTCTCTCTTTCTCTTTCTTGCTCTCCCCCTTCCTCCCACATCTTCCTTCCTAATTCTTTTTATATCTCACAGAGATGCTCCTCAGAGGCATTTGGTGGAGTTGTCTGATCTGAATAAATGTTTGCGATTAGAGATGGGGCTGTCTGACAGTTTGGGCTGCCGATGTGGGAGTCGGTGCTCCAGTCACTCCGTTGTGCCGCGGCCCTTAAATGAGTCTTTGTCAAACCCCCCCTGTCTCCATCTGTCACTCTCAGT
The DNA here is from genome assembly GCF_902150065.1 of Myripristis murdjan. NCBI lineage: Eukaryota > Metazoa > Chordata > Actinopteri > Holocentriformes > Holocentridae > Myripristis > Myripristis murdjan. The sequence continues at coordinate 14,750,037 of NC_043980.1, forward strand.
TTGTGGCTTTTATTTTTTAATGTCCTGGGAGACGTGTGGAAAGCCCCGGCCCGTATCTCTATCTAGACAAACAAGATAGTTGAAAATGGTTTGTTGTTGGTTTTTTTTTTTTTTTTTTTTTTTTTTTTTTTTTGGTTTGTTATAGTTTTTTTTTTTTTTCTACTGTGGTGGCAACGGTAAGTTTTATTCAGATTTCAATCTGAAAATGTATTATGGAGGGATAAAATGATTCACTCATCTCATTGATGAATCAATCAGAAAATTTGTCAATTCAACTGCATCGATCTGTTAAAGGAAATAAATAAATTGCTGTGACTTCAGCCTGAACTGATGTGAGAAGTTTTGAAACAAATCACTCAAGTCATTGTGGTGTTACAATTTTTCTCCTAGGTTGACTGACTTAAGACAATTAATAACAATATTATAGAACATTTGCACCTGAACAAACAAACAGTTAAAGGAGATATATCTTACAATGCAGATATTTTGGCATGAATTTCAGATGTTTGGGGTTGACATCTGGCCATTTTTGGTTTTAGACAGATTACATTAATAAATTAGTCTTCTGGGAAGCCTTTATTGCACTTACAGTAACATAGCTAACTGGAGACACATGAAGTTAGTTATAATTTCATCTCATTTATTGTTTGATGTGTACGTTTGCTTGTACAATATGTAGAGATGACAGAATTTATGGCATTTATATAATTTATAGTTGAAGACAGTCAAGTCAGACCAAAAGAAAAAAAAAAAACACAGTCATGAAAAAACCAGCATTTGTGTAAAAACTCACAAATGGTTGATAATTATGTTGGTGTACCTCAGGGTTCAAATTTGGGTCCTCTGTTATTTAGTATGTATAAACCTACCTGAAGTATGTCCACCTACTGTTACTTGTCAGTTGTATGCTGATGATACTGTTATCAGCAGAAGAACTATCAGCTTCAATGGTCAGTATCTCTAATTGGTTAACAAACATGTGTTTACACCTTAATGTCAGCAAAAACTTTATGCACATTTTTTTTCAAAGTCTCCAAGTTGAGATCCAGACCAGATGTCATAATAGCAGGGAGAAAACAATCAGCAGTGCATGAATTTAAATATTTATGTTAGATTCCCAATAATAGATGCACAACTCACATTCATAACACAGGATAAAAAAAAATTGTGAACAGAATCAAATTAAGATATGTTAGGAACAAGTTCATTTCTGTGGCCTCACAATTGTACATCAATGACATGATACTCTCACACATGAACCACTGTGTTACCAACAGCACACAGACATGCACGACCACTTCAAGACCACTTAAAATCAGTAGAAACACTTTATAAGCAGGCTTTGAAAACACTGGATAAAAAGTCAAATTCATATCATCATTCTAAAATCTTTTACTAAATATGTTCAAATTTGCAGATATTTTTACTTGGATGTAAAAATTTTCATGGTCTGGCTCTCGCTGCACTCAATGACTTCATTAAACAAAATCAAAACTCATCTACCAGAGCTGCTGCCAGAGGGGATTGTCAAATACCACATAGAAAAAGTACCCTTGGGCAGTCAGCCCTTTCCTATCGAGCAGCACATACCTGGAACACGAAGGAACATCACATCTCTCTACTCTTTCTCCAGATCTATAGAACAGAGGTTACTGGACAATCAGATGCTCGTGGTTGTGTCATTGTAATGTTGTCCTATTAAGTGTTTGATATAATTTATGTCTTAATACTTTATCGGACGTTATATATGTGGCTATAAGTAATCTGATATTGAGGTGTATAACTTACATGTTTATGCTGTGCTTTGTGTGTTGCTATGCTACAAGCTTGTGTGTTGCCATGCAAAGTGATTTCCTCTATGCTATGAACGTTGGATTGCTGGGTGCTAGGGTGTCTACTTCTGCTTTAATGTGCTCTTATGCACTAATGGCTGCTTGTTGTCTGCTAATTCTTGCACAGTCTTACTCTTTGTCTGTGCTTGTGTGCTTTTGTTTGTTTGTTTATATATAGATATATCTATCTATCTATCTATCTATATATATAGATAGATAGATATATAGGGCAGCACGGTGGTGCAGTGGTTAGCACTGTCGCCTCACAGTGAGAAGGTCCTGGGTTCGATTCCCACCCAAGGTCCTTTCTGTGTGGAGTTTGCATGTTCTCCCCGTGTCTGCATGGGTTTCCTCCAGGCACTCCGGTTTCCTCCCACCGTCCAAAGACATGCAGGTCAGGTGAATTGGAGAAGCTAAATTGCCCCTAGGTATGACTGTGTGTGTGAATGTCAGTGTTTGTCTGTCTGCCCTGCGATGGACTGGCAACCTGTCCAGGGTGTTTCACTGCCTTCGCCCTATGAGCGCTGGGATAGGCTCCAGCACCCCCCCGCAACCCTAGTGAGGATAAGCGGTTTAGAAGATGAATGAATATAGAGCCATCAACCTGCCAGGGACCACAGATGAAATTAAAACTTTATAGCTTAATCTGGCCATTTACATGATGGACCTAAGTGCTGTTGTTAATTAATGTACATTATCCCTTCTTAAACAAACAAAGTGATCAGACCATCAGACCTTAGTTGACATTGCCACTGCACCATGCTTGATCCTGTGACATTTTGCGCTGGTGTAGGTGAATGCAAGCAGACAAGTTAAGAACATGAAATAGCAGAGTAGAAATTGTCCAGATTCAGTGATTCAAGCTGCAGTGGCAATGTAGCTTCAACTAGGAATAGTCCCACATTATTGTATGCATTTATTTAATGAATAAAAGCATTTGGCTAAAAGTCCTGAACTGAGTCATTGAGTCATATCATGGTTTACAAACTTGAATTGAATTGTTCCAAAAAAGAGAAACAAATGTTCTGAAAACAAACTGCCAACTCATGAATCATGGATTGAATTGAATCTCTGTTAGGCCATAGATTGACACCGCAAGTATTAAGAGGTTTGTATCGTAAAAATTGATATTGCACGGACTACAGATCAAAAGCCTCCGAAGAACTAATGCAACAAAGTAAACTAAACTGGTATTGGTCCAACATGAGATATTCTCTCCACCAGTTGCATGTTTTTACACCATATCCTTTGAAGGCTAAGTGCTCCGTAAAAGAGCACACACTTAATCTTCATAGATGGTCCACAGGGGCTCAACGTCTCCCCAAGGATGCTCCCAGTTTGGGTTATGCTCCAGCAGACCCCTTGTAGGCATCTGTCTGGTCGTACCACAACTCGGAGAGGAAAACATGGCCAGGGTTTGACCTCGCTGTTTTGATTTTGATACTTTGACTACCGACAGTGAGTTCTGTGAGCACAGCCTAACGCACCACATCACCTCCTGCTGATATTACCCAGCTTCCTCCAGTGCCCCGCTTTGAAGTGAGAGCGTGCCAGTTAGTTCTGGGCATTATGAAATAGGAGCGCTTCTTTGATCTCTTTTTTTGTTTTGTTTTGCAAACTCCTGAGTCATCTGTGCACAGTCATCTTTATTAGTTTCATGTACTATCTGGATGCATCTCCTGAGTGCGTATATGAACACATTCAAGTGTTGAGTGGACAGCACAGGACCCAGGCAGACAGGCAAAAACCCTCACATACACACCTGCTTCTCCTGCACCACCACTTCCACCAATTACCTCTGTAATGGTTGTGTTTACTTAACCTTGAGTGCCCTGCACCGCTAAACAAACACCATTACAATTAAATTGACCCAGCACTGCAAAACAGAGCAAAGCAGCTCAACTGAGGCCAGTTAATTCTGCCTGTCTGATGCCGCTGCCTGACACTGTGTGCTGCTGAGGTCCATGCTTTGCAAATAAATAATACACTAACAGTCTGATACAAAGTGATATAGTATGATACAATAACATGTGAAATAGTTTGGTTTCTCAGGAACTGATTACTGTGTTTACACGCACTATAGTTATTAGGGTCTTCACCTCGCAGTTATCTGACTTCTCAAACGTCATGTAAACGAGACAGCCAAAATTGCAGTGGGGGATTAAGAGAAATCTGGTGAACACATGTAGATTTCCACAGGAGGAACCCGGTTATTGGGCCATGAATACCCTTTTTGGATTTCAAAATGGGCAGCGGATAAGGAAACTGACATGATAAACACAATGAACAGAAAGTGAAACCTCTCCACTCTACATCATTGTCAAAGAGTGCTCTCAGGAGCTGGGACAAGGAGGCTGGAAGAAGCCCCAGCAGGTCAGTGGCTCTGGCAAGGAGACAACTGCACAGCCCTCTGTCTAGCACGCACGCAGTCACTGCTGATGAGATCTTACTGTCCTTTAGGGAGGTGGCTGAGGACCAGAAAAGCTGTTTTGTGGGCTTAAATAAAAGTGAGCAGATCACAGGAAATAACACCCCTGCCTCATGCTCGATCTCAACTAATTTGGTGCTAGTGCACATACACACAAACACACACCAGGAAGATGGAATTGCAGACATGAAAATGTTCAGTTTCAGTGAGGAGCATTGTAGTGGTGTCCCAGCTAAACTAGGCTTGCCGTGTCTTATTACTGTCTATATTGGACAGTAATAAGTGAAATACTGTGAAATTGAAACTTGTCTAACCTTTTTCTGGAGTGTGTCATTAATACAGCTGTAAAATTAGCAACCACATAAAACTAACATGGTCTTTTATTTAATTAAAATAACTCTCTTAATTAGTTTGTATGTCTGAAGAGGTATGTCTGAAAAGCTCATCCTGTTGAAAAGCACATGTGTTTGTGCTTATGTATCGGTATCAGTAATTACGATTGGGAAAATATTGAATATCATGTGTGTGTTTGTGTGTCTATGTGTCAGTGTGTGCATGTTTGCATGGTATGTAATATGTATGCATGGTGGTGAGTTTGTGAGCTACTTGGATGGTCTACAGGTCTCCATATGAGTGTGTGTTGACTTGCTGCCTGTGTGTACAACTTTACATTCTATGGAGATGAGGAAAGTGTTTTCTTGGTAAATAATGATGAATGAGCCACATTACCCCTCAGAGTTAACCAAGTGTTAACAGAACCAGAGCGGCCTCCCAGAAAAGATGACAGCCTCGTGCACAAACTCCCATCTCCCCTTCTAGACACAGTGCATTGCTCCACTGGCTCCACTGTTCAGGGGTGTGTGGGTGCGTGTGATTGTGTGGCTGTGGTTTGTGTGTTTTCTGGTAAATAATGAGTTGTCTGAGTCATATTAGTCCCCGGAGCAAGCCTAATACCAGGGGTTATGTTCTTAAACTTTTCCTGTCCGGAACACTGTGTACATTTGGTTTTTGCCTGAGGGATCTAGACTCATTAAAACACACAAATGGCGACCCATCAGAAACAGACCTGTGACGCCCATCCCTCTTGTGATTGTGATTGTGTGTGTGTGTATGTGCATGGTCAGAGCAGATAGTGAAGAGTAATTCTTTGTCTGGAGAATCAATTCCACCTCACATCTGTACACTGTGTCCTGCAGTCCAACTCTTTAGTCCAAAGATGAAAGCGTGTGTGTGTCTCTCTCTCTGTGTTTGTTTGTGTGTGTCTTTCAGTGTTTGTGAGACAGAGGGTGCCAGGGTAAGAGACGAGCCACCTCATATCACTATACCTCCCTCTCTCTCTCCCTCTCTCTCTCTCACACACACACACACACTCGTTTGCTTGTCATTCCACAAGCACATTGAATCATAATCATCACTACTACATATATATTCATACGATACACACACCTTGGGTATCAAAAAGTCATCCAATACTGTTTACTTAGACAGATCACACTGGTCATCAAAGCAGAGAACACTTGGTGACTAGGGCAGGGCAATAAATTGATTAAATTGAATAATTCAAGTTTATGTTTTAAATCCATGTAAAAAACAGCTGAATTGAAAAATCCAGATTTTGTCTATATAAACGTTGTCTGACGTGAGAATTTCTTCGAGGCCTACCGATAGTCCTCCTCCATGGCCTCACCGAACTCCTCCCAGCTCCGAGTTTTTGCCTCCGCCACTGCCCGAGCCACGGCACGCCTGGCCTGCTGGTACCCGTCAGCTGCCTCAGGAGTCCCACAGGCCAACATGGACCTATAGGACTCCTTCTTCATCTTGACGGCAGAGATCCAACAGTGCAAAATGTAAATTCTTGCAATTTTTCAACTGGTCTTAAAATTTTGATCAGGAGTGTATGTAAGTCACAAAGTTATAATAGTTGCTGAGTGCTCTGTCAAATAAGCCCCAGTTCACTCATGCACACAGAACATGCATCCTATGATCACGCCTGCAAAGATTCCCATCAGTTAGTTGTAGCAGTTAGTGAAAAATGAGAAATGTCTGGATTAAAATCGGGAATTATGAAATGTTTGTTTTTCATTTTGGCCATATCACTTCACCCTCTTGGTGACTTTGCAAGAACACATTTTCATTTCTCGCCACTCCTCTCTATTGTACCCAATTCTCCAAAGTATCGAGAAAGTGGGCTCGAATTGGCCTTTGTTGCTGTGTGTTTTAGCAGGGTTTAACATGGAGGCAGATCTGATCCTTTTAAGCTGCTTTGCTTTTAAAGATTCTACACTCGTACTCCATAGATGCCTCATTCAGTCTCATATAATATCTCCTAAGACTCCTGGCAAGGACACTTAATAAGGTCTTCAATCTGTAGACACTCCCTTTATAAACAGGGGCAGTGAGGTCAGAGGAGCCGGCAGCAGATTTCTGTCTGAAGGCAGAAATACAAGTTGAGATTGAAGTTGTAGTGTTTGTGAAATGCATCATTCATCAGTCCTGCTGCTGAGCTGTTTCTCCATGCAAGCATCAAGAAACAGAGACACAAAGCAGCAAACATGAGTTGAAATTGTTGCCTTAAAGCAAATAGCTGCCTTGTGGTAGAGGGCCTAGCGTGCTGGTTTGTGCCCAGTGATGCTGCCTTCAAGTGAACCTTGTAACTTGTGAATACAAGTTGGCATGCATTCAAGTACTTTTGGTTGCAAATAATAAAAATAGATCAATAAAATCCTTGTACCCTCAGTTGTTGACAAAAATATCATGCTCTCTGACATTTTTCCCACAAGACACACTGCCTGAATGTCACATCTTGGCCACTTTGGAATCAGAGAGAAGTTCAACTTACATACTGTTGTATTTATCATTTTGAGTCATAAGAGAGAGAGTAGGCTGTGGTCTAAAATAGTAGTATCAAAGTCTGAAATAGTGGTATTGTTACAGTTTGGGACGATCACGATATAATACAGGAAACATGAGTCACCAGCAGCTGTTGGTGCAACATTGAAATTTACAGATGCAAATTATATGTATAATCATGTGCATATGTTTTCTCTAATGGCAGTAAGATGGCAAATATGTCTGTTTCACACTTCTTTGGGTTCAAACCACACGAGTGATCAGTGTTGTTGCACAGTAGGAAGACAGTGATCCGTAACGACAGCCATATAACCAGCATGTGCCTGACCTCGGGCATTTTGGACAATTTGCACTTAAATCTTTGAATTGGTCATGGAATTTTCACTGGTGATGGATCCAGACCAACACCAATCCATGTGCGGTGAGGTCTGCAAAGCTGCCTCCACCGCTGGAAACCGACAGTGTGCAGTAATGTGTGCTGTAGCATCATGTATAATTATGTGTGCTAACCAAAGTAATAATAACACCTTTATACTATTGGATTGAAATGAAACATTAGGCATGAAGTAGGAAAAGCCACATTCAGTGCAAAGGCCGTTTGAGTAAGAGTCATATGTAGCAGTTGTCTGTGCTTCTTTTCTTTTTGCATCAGTGACGTTGTATATTGTTATCATGATCAAAGGAACATTGTCAGTAGGTAAATTTTGATCACACCCACGCCTGAGTGAGAGTGTATGTTTATGATTGTATGTGTGTGAGAGAGAAAGTGAGAGTTAGAGTCACAACTTATAGTGTGTCTGTGTGCTCGTGTGTGTGCGTGTGTGTGTGAGAGAGAGAGAGAGAGAGAGAAAGAGACTTGAACAGCCCCTTCTTCTCTACGTAGCTTGAGTTAATTTCCCCCGACAGGAGCCTGCTAGAGGTCTCAACACGTACTCTGTGATAGAGAGAGATGAGTGCCCTCCAATCCACCACCAGTGACTCATGACTGACTGACTGACTGATAGACTGACAGACAGACAGACAGGGGAAATTAACTCCCTCTGCACTCCCTATTTTACTCCCATGAAGGGCAGCGGCACTGAACTTTGGAGGAGTGTAAAGTCTGAGGCACTCCAAGTTTGCAGCGGTTGTTTCACTGATGTTGCTCCACCATGTTTCAAGGAGCTACCCCGCATCGTGCAATAAAGGACGATGCTGACTGTCTGATGAGAGGACTGGCATCAAAATCATCTGTCTGCTAGATTTCTGTACTGTGTGCATATTAACATTTTAGCATATGGTATGTTAAACATCTAAACATCCACTAAATTAAGTTATGCTTTTTGTTCATACATATAAATCAAATTAATTCTTTTTTATGGCCTGTAAATTCAGAACTTCTTTAAATAAAGCCTCAGTCTTCATTGTCATCGTCAGTGAACTCCTTTAGAAATTAACTGCAAAAGTCGTCATTGAAACCGCTTACACTTTAACCCTTTCCCGATTTTCACACACTTATTCTGTATCTGTTGGTTGCAACACTTCACTGCAGCTACATCACGCTTACACTGAGTGAAATGTTCAAATCAAAGATGGCATTGTTTTTTGGCTGCACCATTACATTTTATAGAAAATGTCAAGATGTCTTTTGCATCATTTCTCACATTGCAGGAAATATGTGGTCTGTGTCTATGGAAACCTCAGCATCTACAGTAAAATTTTAAATTCTGCAAAACTTTGCCACACACAGCGATGACAAACCCACCGATGGGACTTGCAGAGAAAGAGGTTTACAGAAAAAGAGGTTATATGCCTCACAGGAAAATTTTCTGCCATTGAAAGTGCAATCTTTATGTCAGATTTTGTCTGTTTTACCAATCCATTATGCATTATGGCACAATGGACAGTTCATTAATGACAATTACATGATTGTTGGTGATGGGCATATGATGAGTGTGTTGGTAGCTGATTATAATGTGTAAAACAAAGCATTTCTATGATTCTGGGTGTATTCTTAAGGTAAATACCTGCTTTAGTATGGTGTTTAACTCGCAGGAGACATATGTATCTACAGTCTGGTGATGTTTCGCCATGAGATAATCTGACCTGGGCCATGAATATTTATATGGCACTCCAAACTTTATCACTTATCATTTTCATATTGTGGCTTGGAGGATATCAGGCGTTTACTCACTTTTCTTTCGTCGCTGATGCATGGATATGCCATGTGCTGCTGTATGCCAGGTGTGGTTTTTCTGTCTTGCTTTTCTTGGCTGCAAAACATGTTTATATCCTTAATGAAAATTTCTCTGTGGTTTGAGAAAAAGATGAGCTATTTGGCACCAGCGACAGAAACTGATCTAAGGTGTCATGTCATTCTGGAAACTTATTTTTCAGAGTCTGACTCAGGACCCTGTTGGGTTGAGAGATGATTAAAATGAGTCCCTGTAGTATTTTGCAAAGATATAGCTGATGATTTGTGACAGGAAACTTTTGATTTTCTGTGGAGCAACTAAATGTGTCAGAGTCTGAGCACAAAAGATGGTCTAAATTTGTTTACGTCGATCACAACAAAAGCCCTTAAAATCAGGTAAGGACATGAAAAAAACTCTTAAATTGGGCTTTGAGGAAGTTGCTGAATGAAGCTGAAGTTGCATTTCTGCAGAATGGAGAGAAGTACATGGTTTGTCCATGTGCAGATTGAGTTAATTTGCATGACTCATGCCTTCATCTTGCAATCATAATGAATGTATGCAAGATGTGTGTAGTCAATGGGACTGGAGGATGTGGAAGTTCGGCCTATTCAGGTGGAGTGTCATGGTTGAGTAAACCTGATCAGTAAGGCTGGGGAATAAGGACAAAATCAAATATCACAATATATTTCACCCAGTGCCACTTATACTGTGGCAATATTTTGGGAATGACTATTGGTGCTTTCACATAATATTTACACAATGAGATTTTTGATAGAAAAGAATTACTAATGTAGATATGATGTCCAAATAGGCATCTATAGGCATCTAGGTAGAGACAAATAATAGAACAACTAGAATACTTAATAGACTGTTCTAGTTGTTCTAGAAATTGGCATCGTTTTACTGTGATGCAGCCTTTAATACCAGGAAAAGACAACATGTATGCCATATCACACTACTACAATATCCAGAAATCCCAGGCAATATTTTGTCTTCTATCACAATATTGATATAATATCAATATGTTTCCCAGCTGTACTGACCACCTTGGTTCCTTGGTACGTGCAAACAATTCATAGAAGCCCTGACCTTAATCAGTGAGTAGCAACAACTCATCTCCAGACTTATGTGTTAGCAACAGCAGTGTGAAGCTGGTTGACAGACACTTTTCATCTGCAATCGTACACGTATTCAGCGCAGATTTTATTTTGGTCGCACATGTTCCACTTATTTTGGTATTTTTCTTTATTTACTACTTTCTTGGTCTTGCTCTCTTTCCCATTGTTTTATTTTCTCCAAGTGTTACCACTGGTGACAGACTCTATCTTGAAACTATGAGCTGTGTCTGCACCTAAGCCCAGGCCTCCATCCATCATTGTCTGAGGAGCTGACGGCTGATAATGTTTATACCTTAAATAAGGTCGAGACTGTAGTGACTAAACAATCAGGTGTCTTTGACAGGAACATTTAAGTTTGATGACTCCTGGAGTGGTGCTGTGACCGGGATTACTTTTGTTGGGAACAACAAAACTTTTTAAATTCAAAAACAGAAGAAAACGCATCAACACAAAAGGAGGCTGCAGCACTTACCAAAACTTGACGAAAGCTTTTATCGTCAGCCTAGCAGAGTCATGGCTTATGGAGTTATGTGACTGCATAACTCCATAAGCCATGGAGTTATGCAGTCACTAGGTACAACTGGAGCTCCAGCCGTCTTGAATAACAACTCAGTGGTTGTTCCAACTCCTGCAAAGTTGTACTTTTGCTTTTTATTCGGGACTTTTTATTTTTGATTAACTGAACTGTGAAAAGAGGAGCATTGTTCTATGGCAGAGAGAGAGAGGGAGAGGGAGGAAGAGAGAGTGAGAGAGAGGAAGAGGTAGGAAGAAAGAGAGGGAGAGGGATGAAGAGAGAGTAAGAGAGAGAGGGAGAGGGAGTAGCTCAGGGTCCAAGGTTGCATAAGTGTACTAATGTAAATTCAAAGTTAATTATACTTACCAGTATGCACTCTATGGATACCAGTATTGGAACACCTACACATTACACCTACAGGAGCTTTAATGACATCCCATTCTAAATCCGTAAGCATTAATATGGAGTTGGCTCCTCCTTTGCAGCTAGAACAGTTTCCACTCTCCTGGGAAGGCTTTCCACAAGATTTTGGAGTGTGTCTGTGGGAATTATTGCCTGTTCATCCGGAAGAACATTTGTGATGTCAGACACTGATGTTGAGGGCCCGGCTCGCAATCTCCGTTTTAGTTCATCCCAAAGGTGTTGGATGGGGTTGAGGTTGGGGCTCTGTCGAGTTCTTGAGCACCAAACTCACCCAACAATGCCTTGCATGCTGGAACAGAAAAGGGCCTTCCCCAAACTGTCACAAAATTGGAAACAGAGAATTGTCCAAAATGTCTTGATAAGCTGAAGCACTAAGACTTCCCTTCACTGGAACAGTAACTGGAAAAACAGGCCCATGGCATTATCCCTCCTCCACCAAACTTTACCGTTGGCACAATGCAGTCAGGCAGGGAGCGTTCTCCTGTCACTCTGCAGAACACGTTTCCACTGCTCCGTAGTCCAGTGGTGGCGTGTTTTACACCGCTCCATCCGATGCTTGGTGATGTAAAGCTGGCGTGCGGCTGCTCGGCCATGGAAACCCATGCCATGAAGCTCCCAGCACACAGTTTTTGTGCTGATGTTGATGCCAAAGGAGGTCTGGAGCTCTGCAGTTATTGAGTCAGCAGAGCGTTGGCCACTTTTACGTGCTATGAGCCTCAGCACGTGGCGACCCCACTCATACTTCTTACAGTAAATGGAGTAATATCTAGGAGGGAGGAAATTTCATGAACTGACTTGTTGCAACGGTGGCATCCTTTTCGATTACTATTACAGCACCAAGCTGAAATACAGTGAGCTCTAGAACGAGCCGTTCTTTCACATGATGTTTGTAAAGGCAGACTGCATGACTAGGTGCTTGATTTTATACACCTGTGGCAACGGGACAGAATGAAACACTTCAGTTAAATGATTAAGAGATGTGTCCCAATACTTTTGTCCATATAGTGTATGTATATACATCCTGACCTGTTTTAGGCTCTGTAGTAGAAGTTGCATCATCAACATTGTGCCCTGTATTGTGCCGCTATGCGTCAGAATTTGCGACCGCAGGATGAAAAGTGCTGTAGTCAGGCGGCGTGATGCAGCATAATGTTCAGTAATGCTGCTGGAGGAGGGACGCTGAACACCTCGTCTCTTTATATGATAAATAAGGTGTACCTTGCTGCATGGATGTGTGTGTGTGTGTGTGTGTGTGTGTGTGTGTGTGTGTGTGTGTGTGTGTGTGTGTGTGTGTTTGTATGCGCATGTGGTGCAGCTCTTGCAATTTGGTTCAAGCTAAAGAGTTGTGGTCTGTTAGTTTGCACAGTTAAAAGTTGTACACTCAGTACAACTCTTGCTCTTTTTACCTCCCTCTCTCTGTCACACACACACACACACACACACACACACACACGCAGAGGGAGCATCACTTAAAACGCTTGTGGTGAGGCTGACAGTGTTTCCAGTCTGGTGCAGAATTTGAGATAAACATTCCTGCTGTTTTGTGAGTGTGTGTGTGTGTGTGTGTGTGTGTGTTTATGTATGTGTGTGTATGTGTGTGTGTGTGTGTGTGTGTGTGTGTGTGTGTGTGCATTTCAATGCAAGTGCTGTACGTAAGGAGTACAGAATGTGCATACAGTTGTGTGTATTTCTGTGTGTGTGTGTGTGTGTGTGTGTGTGTGTGTGTGTGTGTGTGTGTGTGTGTGTAACACAACCTGTCAGTCTGCTTTAGTGAGTACAAACTGGCATCATTAACAAGCCTGCAGCTGACTGCTGCTGCAGACCAAGTGAAACACTGACAGCCGGGAAATCTGGAGTTTGAAAACTGTTGCATTATTTCTGACTTATTTGTACGTTTGACATGTTTGCATCTTTACATTCTGAGATGCAGCTCCACTGACAGAAGTTATAGTTTGACACAGGGATGAAACAAGCACCCTGCAACACGCATACACACACACACACACACACACACACACACACACTTCCACACACAGACACATGCAGTGTTGCAGGTGGCAACATTGCACCTCTTTTCCTTCTATGAATCAAACAAAAATGAGACCATAAATAAATGTTAATATTCATCCCAAATAAAACAGCTGTTCAATTTTCAAGGCAATACAAACAGCCAACACTTTCAGGCAGGCTTTCACACCTACCCTGTGTGGTCCATTTTATAAAACCATGGTGCATTAACTCTGTTGGTTTGTTTTAAGAGCTTGTGAATATGCATTTAAAATCTGTTGAAAAGTCAGGGCTCAGTCAAGTTCCCACTGAACCATGGTGCATTTTTTTTTTTGTTTTTTGAAAGAGTCTGATCAGATCTAGGCTAACAATAGGAAGCAAAACAAATCACACTGCACTGTGGGCTTTAAACAGATGTTGACACCTGGAGACAGAGTCGCTAGTGCTTCCTAAATGAGTCGGGGACAAATGTTGACTAATGATGTGGCGAGGGCTCTTTTAGAAATCTGGGCTGACAACAACATTTCACAACTG